>NC_092698.1:33870161-34145161 GCF_964275005.1 Diadema setosum
TTTTTAAACAAAAAATAAATTTGGTATTTCCTGAATTTCATGGCGTTATGCGACGTCTTATCTGTAAGATGTTCTTTCAAAATATGCTCCAGGGAACAAAATATTCTGCTGTTTAAGTTTTTTGTTCTGGTGAAGAAAAGATGTGCAAAAGTGTGTTTGACTGCGCCATGGGATCATGACTATAATACTTCCGCGTATAAATCTGGGCGAACATTTAGCTCGCAGAAGTTAGCGCATTGTGACAAATTCAAACGAGAAACCATTCGAGTACCCAAGCCGAGATACCCAACAAATAGACGGTCATGATCGTCTATAGTTCAATTTGACGTCAATTATTACAGTAATATCTAACAACAAAAAATAAAAAGTTACGAAATTTCATAATTGATGTTTTCATTGATTAAGTACTGTGCCCTTATCTTAGTTCAATTTGACGTCAATTATGACAGTAATATCTAACAACAAAAAATAGAAAGTTACGAAATTTCATAATTGATGTTTTCATTGATTAAGTACTGTGCCCTTATATGCCCTTATCATAACAGTGAACAGATATTCTGTTCAACATAGGTACATTTGGGATAGATATGCATATTGTTTACACAGGGATCCACGTCTTATATCCAAGCTGTGCTTTTTAGTGGATCACTCTTTTCCATTACTTTACTATTTAATATCATTTCTGCAAAGTATACATTGTTTGCTTTATACCATTGTACATTCATACATATGCATAAACATGCATAAATATTCTTTATTATCGTGTATGTACTTTACTTTTTGCTCGTATGCTTTGTACTCTGATCGCTTTTATATGATGATGGAAATAGAGAATTGAATGGAATTTAGTTGATCAGTGATATTGGACATATACCGCCTGTATACGCAGGCGCGCCGGAAGCAGTTTTGGATTGGGGGGGGGCAAACATTGGAGGGGGCTCAAGATTAGACCATACATATGTTACACAATATACACATACACACACACACACGCACACACACACATCTATTATATATATATATATATATATATATATATATATATATATATATATATATATATATATATAAAGTGGCGTACGGTGGGTCGAAACATGGGGGGAACCATAAAGTAATTTTGACGGTCTGTATGCTTGTGCGTGTGTGCGTGAGCAATAATGGGACTACAATACATTACGGAATGTGATACATTCAACAACGCAGTCATTGAGGAACATTGTAAGTTTTCCTTACATGGATTATGGAATGACGGTGTGAAACGATCGACAAATTATATACTGTCAGCAACATAAGGTGAATGGCATAACAATAAAATGCGAGCGAGCGAAGCGAGCGAGCTTGAAAATTTTGATATTCTGCAGTTCCAAAACTTGAGTTTTAATTGTATAGCTATATATTTCGCTTTGGAAATAAATGGGGGCGCATCGGGCGCAACTGCTGGCAATTATTGGCAGCAACATTAGGAGAACGGCATAACGACTGAATGCGAGCGAGCGAAGCGAGCAAGCTTGAAAATTTTGACATTCTACAGTCCCAAAACTGGGTTTGTAGCTACAGTATATCTTTCACTTTGGAAATTAATGGGGCGGCGCATCGGGCGCAACTGCTGGCAATTATACTTGCAGCAACATTAGGAGAATGGCATAACGATTCAATGCGAGCGAGCAAAGCGAGCGAGCTTGAAAATTTTGACATGTTACAGTTAAAAAACTCCCGCTTGTAGCTATATCTTTCGCTTTGGAAATTAAGGGGGGGGGGCATCGGGCGCAACTGCTGGCAATTACTGGCAGCAACGTTAGGAGAGTGGCATGACGATTCAATGCGAGCGAGCGAAGCGAGCGAGCTTGAAAAATTTTGACATGTTACAGTCCCAAAACTCCCATTTGTAACTATACCTTTCGCTTTGGAAATTAAGGGGGGGGGGGGGCATCGGGCGCAACTGCTGGCAATTACTGGCAGCAACATTAGGAGAGTGGCATATAACGATTCAATGTGAGCGAGCGAAGCGAGCGAGCTTGAAAATTTTGACATTTTACAGTCCCAAAACTCCCGTTTGTAGCTATATTTATCTTTCGCTTTGGAAATCAAGGGGTTGGGGCATCGAGCGCAACTACTGGCAATTACTGTCAGCAACATTAGGAGAATGGCATAACGATTCAATGCGAGCGAGCGAAGCGAGCGAGCTTGAAAATTTTGACATTCTTGTAGAGTCCAACAACTGCCGTCGTAGCTATGTTTTTCGCTTTAGAAATCAAGGGGGAGGCGCACCGGGCTCAACTGATGGATGCGAGCGAGCGAAGCGAGCGAGCTTGAAAATTTAACATTTTACAGTCCAAAAGCTGCCGTTTGTAGCCATATTTTTCCCTTTTATTCATATATATACATATTCATTTTATGTTCTTTGTTTATTCATTTATTTCTATTATTATTATTATTTTTTTTTTTTTGGGGGGGGGGGCTTTTTGGGGGGGCAAAAATGCGTTTTGCCCCCCCACTTTTTGGATTGGGGGGGCGGCCGCCCCCCCTGCCCCCCCACTTCCGGCGCCTATGTGTATACGAAGACGAGATATCATGTCTTCACCTCACGGCTTTAGTTTGTACGAAAGTCTGTGTGTGTATGTGTGTGTGTGCAAGAATATTTTTTTTCTTTTGAACATTGTGCAAAGCAAACAAAAGCTAATTCAGATGGCACTGCCCAAGAGAGTTCCATATTAGCCTAATCAAATGGTTCGCTGCTGCTCAGAAAAAAAAAAAGTGCATCTTGACTGCAAGGCTAATAAAGAAAAAGAAAACAAGAAAACAAAATAATGTTTGAAAATGAAGCAGAGGAAGCATGCATGGGTCGATAATCCAGCAAACATAAATACTTCGCCCAATTCATCATTAATTGCTGACGTATTAAACAAACAGAACTATCACTTGATGCGTCAGGAATTTAAACAAAAAAACAAACCCTATGTGATTTCCTGTTTTATCAGGAAATTTAGTGAAGAGGTGTGGAAGGATGATGAGGTGATGACATCATAATCATGACCATCTAATTTGCATAAAGTTGTGAAACGTACACACTTTCTTGTTTAAGGTTCGATTTTCATGAAACTAGTTTGCATCCACACTTGAAATTGCACTTTAGAGGGATGGTACAGTTTGGATGAGATGGGGCTTCAGGTTTCCAACGTTTTTTGATGATTTTTTTTTTTTTTTAGATAATGAGAAACATCTTATGAAATGTGAAAGAGCATATAATTCTAAAATGAATTTAAAGTTTATTTGATGAAACTCGGTTTTGAAGTGGCTGAGATATCCAAAAACAAAGCGATCCTAATAAAAGTGGGACCCACCTTTATTAGGATCGCTTTATTTTGCTTCGTTTTTTGGATATCATTTCAAAACCAATTTTCATCAAATAAATTTAAAATTCCTCTAAGAATTGTATGCTTCTAAACCTTTCATACAATACAATGCTTTCTAGATACAGGATGTATCTTGCAAAAAGTTAAAACTGAATTCTCACCTTAACCAATACTATACCATCCCTTTCATATGGCTTCGATTTCAAAGTCCACACTGATTACTGACTGCTGCCCGAAGGTATGTGAAACATATAAATCAGGTTTACATCAACATTGTCTTATGATGCACTTCATAATTAGGTCATTTTTTTTAGCTTGCTTCTTTGAAGTGAGTCGAGAATATACGGAATAGAAAGACATCTCCATTATCAATTCATGATATTTCATTTGATGACTGTTGGCTCTTTTGATATGTTTAAGTTCGTTAAAGTTTACGCATGCACGTAATAATGTAATATTTAAAACGTCATGACTTGATGCGATTGGGAATTTTTTCCTGAGTTCATGTTTATCAGCGTAGATGTTTTGGTCTTTATTGTCTTTGTACGTTGTCGCGTCTGAGTGCATGTAGGCCTATGTGGAGCAGTGGGACCAACTACCGATATTTATGTTCTTCGGGGATGGACGTGTGTGTTTAATATGTGTATTGTGAGATCATTAATGCAGCAAAGTTTGGAACTTAAATTTTTCAATCCCTCTTTATCATTGTTGCTGCTTCTTATATAATTTGGCATATTATGGCAAACAACAAAATAATGTATTATTTTCATTAATAAGATCAGGGAGATGGGCCACCTCTCTGATAAGATGCAAGACTAATTGTAATATACGGGAATTGTTGATAATAATAGTCAATAAAATATGAATAGTCTGTTTATTGCGTATATAGAATGACGTACAGTGTAGATTACCATACCGCATCTTCCCAACCCGTGGTCTATGTAATGTCATATTTGTTGTTGTTGGTGTGTGTGTTTTGTTTGTTTTGTTTTGTTTTGTTTTTTGTAGAGAAAATGAGACCAATGAAGATAATATAGCTCATTATCGTGAAACTTCATAAGTATCTCAGTTTATCTCTTCAGTCACGCTCCATCCGTTTAGTATACGTTTATCTACATCATTTCACCCATAAAGACGTTACTTTTACCTATTTATCGTTCAGTTTGTCTGTTTTTGATGACGTATAAAACTCATCATTCCGTCATTCGTATATTGTTAGCGCTGCAAATCAAGGTAAATATAATGAAAATCTTTTCTCATAAACAGATGAAAACAAAAACAATGTCATACATTTAATAATATATGCAAATAATATATGAATGCATGTGTATGTGTGTATGTAGTTGTTGATCTTTACAAACAGTGCGAGATTTGCGAAGCTGTCGATCCAGGAGATGAAGTGGTTTGCAATGAAAATGAGGTATCAGGAACGAATATCGATGACAACGTCATTTCGAACGAGCTGTCATCGGACTGGGGTCGGGAGAGCCCTGCGGATGGCCAACTCATCAGCACCGCTTGCCCCTCCACACCGCTCTCGCGGAGGGAACAAAGCTATACCTTGTTGAGCTGAGTCGGTCGCAACCCTGGCCCTCCGATTCTTTAAACGAAAACACCAGAAGAAAACTGGCGGTATGAAAAACTCAAATAGGAGAGAATGAAGGAGGAGAGAAAGAGAAAAAGTTGAAGGAAGTAAAAGAGAACAAGACCAAACCTATGACTTCCCTAAACAACAGCATCGCCTGTGTGTTGCTTGCCCTGACACAGTATATAAACCAGCAACATTTACAATATTGGTTGGACATTGCTGACCATGAATTAAGGAAGACGTGATGAAGAAAGAGGGGGGGGGGGGAAGAAGTCATCTACAGAGACACAAAATATGATGAATTAGCAGTTTTAAGGTCATTTCATACAACGCAAGAGAGTACTAGAGAAAGAAATGAAAAAGAAAACAACATTCATTATGACGTGATGTCCACGATTTACGCGGTAGGAACTCGTAATTCAGAATCAAATTGACAGAGCACACTTGGCATACCAATTCTTCTTTTTGAACGGCATTCCACATCGGAAGATTAATGTTCTAACTCAGAGAAATTATACCCCTGTTAAGGAGTATAGGGCCTATACATGTGCGTGTGTGCGAGAGATTGGAAAGAGAGGGATATAGGGAGAGAGATAACGTACAATCTTAATTTTGGAAGTATGAATATTCCTTAATAAACCTAAAAAATTTGAAGTTGTGAGATTTGAACTCAATATCATGCCCTTGTTAGAGGGAAGGAGAAAACGTACGATCTTAATTGTGGAGGTGGTAGATAGCCACACCTCAATAAACCTCAGAAAAAATGAAGTTGTGAGATGTGAACTCAATATATCCTTAGGGTTTTACCGCCTTCATTCTTAATCATTAATGTTTAGGCCAAATTCTCTGACCATTAAAGGACAACCAACTCAAGATATCATGCATTGTAATAACATTGCCCATACCACTAAAAGATGGACAGATTGTATTAGAAACGTGGCATTGCTCTCAGCAGTCAATAACCATGATAGCTCTAGTTTAAATCATTTTTGAGTAGTGAAATAAAATGCATATTCAACTCAATTCAGTCGGTTTATGGTTCAATGATCACAATAATTACGGTCCGTCTTGAGCGCAGAGCAGTCACCAATCAGGCAAAAAAAAAAAAAAATGTAACTCTAATCATGCTTTTGTTTTCGATTCATTTGACATGAATATTTTCCTTCTTTCCACAAAAGCAATTTCATTACTTAATAAAAAATTTCTTTCTCAAAATAGAGAAAGAATTTGACATTGATTGCAAACACAACTTGGAAAACAGAAAATCATCGTAATCGTCTGTGAATCGTTCAATAGCGAGCATGGGATGTTGCATGGGAAGGCGCTGTTAACAGAGCTTTATAGTGTGGCCATCCGGAACAGAAGAAATCGCTTATTATGAATGAAAATTGCATACATTTTATTTTTAAATGGCACTATTAAGAAGGAGTTTGGGCTACAGAAAGGGTGCAGGCGAAAGAAATAAAGACAACAAATCAAGTTAAGATCTCTAACAATCAGTGAGGATTTTTTTTTTATTCCCCCTTTTTTTTAAGGAATGTAATTTCACTCCTTGACTGACCATCCTTGTAACTGGTTAAAACTAGTCACATATCCAGAGACAAAATTTTTTAGAGTATAATTACATGTAGTGTGATCATGATCTAAACGTAGTAAGATAGAAACACCAATCATGTGAACATCACGTAAAATTTCCTAGTACATTGTATCCACACTCTGGCAAATTTCTGAGAACATCCAGCACAGAGGGCGCTTGTTGTCTTTTGCTAGCTAGTACAGTTCATCAGTGCGTCATAATCAAGATACAGGTACTCGTAGTATATGCGTGGGTGTGTGAAAATATGAAACATGACTGTTTTTGAAATTTCATTATTCCCTCATTTTCATTCTTTTATTCTCGAAAACGTGAAGATAACATCACCAGAATTACCCAATATGAGCATATGGCGCACACACGCACAAACCCTTCAAAACAAACAAACCCGCACGCTTTCCAATATAGCAGATAAGAGCGCATGTTGAGATCTAGCAAGAGTGAAAGAGCGCACTCTAGCGAGGAGAAAAGCATTTTGCCAATCTGTTATTTATCACAGGCTATTCAATGCATTATCACTGTATTCTGTACAGTTTGCTTTCGAATATATTATTGAACTGTAGTTACTAATGAATGTTACTAATGAATGTACTAAGTGTTACTAATGAATTTCTGACATGTCAAAGGTAAAGACGGACTAGAAAGTTCAAAGAAAAAGAATAGCTTGCATCCAAAGAGGTCATGACACTTATTCTGCCCTACCTTGGCAAAAGGAAGCAAGTGACAAGTGACATTTCTCGTAAAAGAGCAAATGTGTCTATCATTTACACTGACATCAATGGACTATGTCTTATCTAACATATCTCTTAGTAGGATGAGTGTTATCTGCATGAAATTTGGCCTGGAAGAAGAGCTCATTATGTGAATTATGAAAACATCAATAACTCAAATGCGGATGGTATGTCACTTGCTTCCTTTTGCCAAAGTAGGGTAGTATTATCAACAAAACATTGTAAGCGAGGAGGTATGTCACACCTTCCTCATGTAACAATAAATTCTCGCTATTGAAGCCTCTCAAGATTGCTTTTCTGCTGTCATTCCATGCCAGAGATATTCATTTTGACGAAAGCTTCGGGTACTGAACTCGACCCAGGTATATAAATGAGTACCTGGCAACGGTATAGGGTGATAATAATGGCAGGGCCCTCTGGTAGAGCAGTGGCGACACTGAAGAGGCTACCCTGGATAACTAAGACCTTATTATTGTTATAACCAAAAGGACGCCTACACATTCCTATGTCTGGGGAAAAGTCTTATTTGTGGGGAAAATATGATACACAGATTGATTTTGGCAACTTTCAGAAGATCTAAAGATACAACATATTGTAGTTCTTTATTGATATAGCCAGTTATGATCGTGTTTGCTTTAGACTTAAATTTTGTATGGTGTATGTAAGCAACATATAGCTGGGTCATCAGTTCATATACAGTGTATCAACATCAAACATGCATGGAGAACAATGCATGCTTGTCCATTGTGACGCAATAAATGGGAGTTTTAACTTTTACACTGATGTATAGATGTGATGGGTGTGATTCTATGGGTAGCTTTACACCTAAGATACCAATTTATACACCAGAGCGAATAGGGGCAATATGGTAATGCACCTTGTTAGGGAGTGTTTACAAGCGCCGGACGCGCCGGACACGATTCAAACTTATCATGCCGTCGAACAGGTCTAAAGCGGCAAGCCCGTCGTAGCTGGCGCTCACTCTCTAGTCCTTTCGACGCCTTTGATTGCCTCAGAATACCTTATTCTTCGAATGAAAATGGTAGCTTTGAAAATTTTAATTCTGTAATGATTAATACCAAGTCGGTTGTCATAATCAAATATTGCGCTTTGTCTTCATCATACTCAGAAAATATTGTGCCGGGTATGTATGAAATTATTGTTGGATATTTGGCAGCTTACAAGTATTTTAATAGAATGGAATTATAAGATTATGGTGTCGTGAGTGGAAAAGTATGTGTTTTTACATAATGAGGGTCAGCAAAAGTATTGCAAGTCTTCGTCAACTATTTGTTCCTCATTAAGTGTGTTTTAACCTTAAAACTCATCCTCTATACACGCACCAAACGAAATTGCAATGGTGAACTCCGTTCCAATTTTGATGTCATATCTATAGGAAATATACTCCGAACTTTATCTGATGTCGTGATAGCAAATATTTCAAGTTCGGTCTGAAGCATCACCACTTGTCGTTGTATTGTGTGTGTGTGTGTGTGTGTGTGTGTGTGTGTGTGTGTGTGTGTGTGTGTGTGTGCGTGTGTGTGTGTGTGTGCGTGTGCGTGTGTGTGTGTGTGTGTGTTTGCGTGTGCGTGTGCGTGTGCGTGTGTACGGATCCTAATGACGATTTACATGCATCGGAAGTTTGTACCAACGTCCGATGTTATTGTTTTTGGAATAAGTTCAGAAGCGATATAAAAGATGAGAACATCGAGAAAGCTGCAAGTATAATTAAGTTGCACATTGGTGATGATGATGGTGGTGCACGATGACGAAGATGGTAAAAGTGATAACAGTAACAACAGTAATGATGGTAATAATGATAAGAAGAAGAAACAATCCCGAACATCACCGTCAGCAGTAGTAGTTGCTATATATATCTACATAATTATAATCATAACATTTATAAACATAAGAGCTACACTGATATATATTTAAAAAAAAACAATTAATTACATATACATTATCATCTAAATCTTATAACGCAAAAATGCAAAATTGTTCTTCATAGCTTTGATGTTCATTGCCGGAAAACAAGGACACAAAGATAAGCTATCTTTGGTGATACATAGTTAAAAGGCCGCACTTTATCACAGATGCTTCAAAAGTCGATAGGCACGAACAACTGGCCGTTCCCATTTATCCTTTTCGCCGGAAACTGTTAATCTGAGCTTTAGTATCGATGTTCACATTATGTTGGTCGCTGCAAGCCATTTCAGCTGCTGAGTAGCGTGACCTTACCCCTGTTACCCCTTTCGTTACTCCCCTCCTTGGTGCACTTTGTGGATGAAAGCCCCGCCCACAAAATATGAAACAGTCCGCATCTCCAAACGATAACGAATCCGCGAAACCAATACAATCTCATTGCGGTTTCGCAACGGGAGAGTTACGGCTGTAGATAGTCTCTCTTCTCTTTCCTCCTTGATTCCCAGCAGTTATCGTCTCTGTACCGGTGCACCTTTCGTGCTACAACAATGGGCAGCACGTATGGCGATCGCGTACGCGCCCGCACAGCAGCAATTTGGTCATCACATAGACAGTGCAAAATGGCGGAGATAAAGCAGACCAGAAAATCGAGCATCTTCCAAAAAAATCTGACAAGAACCAAGGAGAAGGTATGTACTGCTTACACAAATTAGTAGTGAACTTGAATAAATCTTGGGAATCATCTCCAAGCATATGATTGGTGGAGTGATTCTAGAGAAATAAATATCATCGCGTAAAATTGCTGAAGGGATCGGATTACACTGACCATTCAGACCGTCTGATTTGTTATCCCTGTTGTGGAGATAGATGTACACAATCCCGTGTTTGATGAATGATCGTGTAGGCATGTTGTTCCATCAACTTCAAGTTTGACAGTCGCACCTTGAATTCCTCTACTGATTCGTCTACTGTCTAGAATTCCATTACCTTCGCCAAGGCAGGAGGTTAAATTTATGTGGCTTTCATCGGCGTTGGTTTGTTTAATGTTTGTTTGTTGTTTGGTTGGTTGGTTTGCTTGTTTGTGTGTCTGTGACTGTGGTGTGTGCAAAATAACTCAACTGGGCCGAATTCACGAAGGTGGTACAAATGAAACCATGGTTTAAACCATGGACAAAAACCATGGAGCGCCAAGTGTCGCATGGATATTTTGTTAGGAAATTGGTCATTTCGTCGACAAAATGACCGTTTCGTTAACGAAATTATAATTTTGTGGACGAAATGTTCATTTTGTTAGAAAATGTCATTTTGTTACAAAATAATAATTTCATCGACAGAATGACTGATTTTGTAATGAAATATTCAATGAGACACTTGGCACTCCATGATTTTTGTCCGTGGTTTAAACCATGGTTTCATTTGTACCACCTTCGTGAATTCGGGCCAAAAAGTATTTTGTGAACGGATGTGGATGAAACGTGCAGGAAAGATTGAGAATGATACAATACAAGGAACAGATGATTAAATTTTGGTAGTTAAGGGAATTTCTATGGATTTTATGAAGGATTCTTGATATTTTGGCAGGTAGGGTCAATGATCTTGGGAGTCAAGCTGCGCATTTTTTGAGGTTTGCATACGCACACTAAAGTGCATGCTACGGATATAAATACTGACTAAATAGTCAAGGGTTTGCTACGCGTACTACTTTAGGGCGAGGCGAGTCGCGCAGCGCAGCTGCAAATTGATGACGTAACAAAAGGCTCCTAGAGGTATCTGCCTCTATGTTGGGAAACCGGGCGATTTTCAGCGTGCATACATGTGGGTGGAAATCACTGATTTCTATTGAAGAACGAGGTCAGTGGTGGAAATACAAAGTGTAAGCTGCTTGGTGGAGGTCTGTGCTCTCAGAGTACTTCTCTAGTTTTAGTTTTTAATATGCTTGTCATTCAGTTGTGAATATTTACGCCAGCGTTAGATGTGTCTAGTCTCAGAGCACTCTTTTGTGTGCATTTTTTAATGATCGAAAGTAATCTAGCCCGTTGGGGCATTGTAAGCAGATCTGTCTTGGCATTATCAGTCGATACACTATGCTAAAAATGTAGGCTTGATCTAGGCCTAAGGAGGTCTCGACAGAAATGAAGAGAGGATCAGAAACGGTGAATTTTGATTGATAAAGAGTCTAAAGCCTATGTTAGAGATCTATCAATAAACTAAGTAAAAAACTAACCAAAATTTAATTGCGCGCAAAGGCATGATTTGTACTTGTACTTGTAGCTGATAGTCAAACTTTGAATGGCATTATGGTCGAATAATGGAATACTTGCTTGATAGACCACATTAGACTCCTTGGAGTCCTTGATGAGGGTCTTCAACATTTGTTTTTACTGATTATATGACATAGATAATAATGATAATAATAATAATGATAATAATTATAATAGACAACATATCAGGAGCGCTTATTAATACTTATGTTTCTAAGCGCATTAATATGGATAAAATCTTAAACGAACATACAGCTAGTACTAGTAATGTATAGTGTGATAGATAAAAGAAATTTGGATTTTGTAAATAATTAATGTGGAATGCAGAGTCATCCAAGAGTCAGGAGATAATGTACAGCTGTACTCCAATTTCGGCATTTACTGACATTTTGCTCGTACCCATGCTCATGCTCATAATGGCTTTCTTGTCAGTGTGATGGTTTGTAGCAGATGTGGTACACGTGTAGAGTGACAGAGATTCATAATGACTTATGTATCAACCAAGGAGCTTGTTTAGAAATGTCAGACTTTAGTGCACTGATGATAGTTACACCGAGTTTGTATGAAATAGCCAACTGGGTTCTCTATGCCACCATGACATACAGCAGTCTTAATTTGTATGTTTTGTTTACACTTGAGATGTAAACACTTCTCAGTTTTCTTTCATTCTACAGCAGTAGTTTTCCGATATCTTATTTTGTTTTTCCTCCCAGTTTCCGTAGGCCTCAGTATGGGTTTACTTGATAAGACTTGTAGTCGTAAATGTAATTGAGAATACAGTTGTACAGTGTAGCTTTACTCCAATTTTGTAGGCCTGTGCAAGTATAAATGTGCTCAGAACTCGTAAAGCTCAATGCACTGTGATGCAAAAGAGGGGACAGTCAGTGTAACAATACCCAGTGTTACATGATAAGTTTGTGTTAAGACAGAGATAATCAACACAGCCAGCTTATCAAAAGAACCTTGGCACATTGCCAATATTGGCAGACATTTTGTCTCACAGTGAGGAAGCAATCTTTCCAAGTTAATAGACCTTAATTCCACATTGCAACGAACTTTCAAGTCAAAGACAAAATATTTAGATGGTGAGATATTTCCCACTTAAGTTCCCATATCATATACATATTTAAGCCCCATAATATGGCAAAAAAGCTAGGAAAAAGTATATATTCCAGACTATGAACTTCACCAATTATTGTGATATAGGAGCTTATGTGAAGATTACACTGCATGCATACTTAATCCAGGAAAGTGTCAATACTGCTAGAGACTGTCAGGGAATTCTCTCTGTCACTTGCTACAATGCCAAAGTGTCTTATAAGTCATCAGTGCAGCCCATGACTCGTGTATTCCATGTACAATTGTAACTTACAATGTATTGCCCTTTAATTATAACTGATCTCCAAATTTGTAGGTTAGTACAGATCTTCTGAGCAATAATGTGTTGTGAATAAGAAATATCAGGTTTTATGCTCTGAAGATGCATTTCTTTTGTGAAGTGACAATGTTTTAGTCCTAGTAAAAAGGGTATAATTAGATGCGATTACCACATAAATGCACTCTGCCAGTGCTTTCTGCACAGTAAGTATGCATTACCGGATGTGCACAAGTGAACACTGAAAGTGTGACCCCACTTTACCTCCATGTGTTGCCTGTATGTGTGCAAGATCACCTCATTCGTTTGCAAGTTGCATACAGCCAGAATACAGTGTACAGACACAGTAGATACAATTGTAGGGACAAAATGTTTACATTGATATGCAGTGGTTAATCTTACAATTGTGTGACATCTTGTGGGACACTGGTGGCATACATGTACATAATGTGTCTGTGTGTGTGACTGTGGGGGGGGGGGGAGATAATTCATAGGTTATACAGGTCGTTGCCTATGTGTGTGAGCCTTACATTACTTGAACATGAGACAGGGTTATCTCCTGACCTATGATGTACAATATAAAGTCAAGTCCACTGTACGTGTAGGTACACTATTCAATATTACATCCTATTAGCCGTCTTGGTCACGTATCTATTTGTAACTGCAGCTAAGAATGGAATTTTGCATATTCTTAATTTCTGTGAAAACAAATAATAAACATCTATGATGACTTCCTTGTCGTGAGAGTTGTGTTGTTGTGGACAGTATGGCTGAACTTTCAAAATTCTGTATGACTATATATGACTTTGACTGAGTCAATAAAAAATGTTGTGGTATTATAATTATAAAATATAAATTATTATAATGTTATATTCTTTTCAAAATAGAGAAAATGTGAAGACAGTGTGTGATACCAGTCCAAGTATGGCAACTGTTTTTGACTCAGTTTCGCTTTCCTGGCTTGCAACTATTGGATTTCCTAAGGAGTTTTCAGCAGCTTTATTACAGTGTATTTCTTATTATCATTTTTTGTCGAGCCCACCGTAGGTGAGGGGAGACTAAGAGATCGCCTGCAGGGTCCGTCGTCTGTCCGTAATGCTACAAAAACTTGAATAACTCTCTACTGAGGACTTCAATTTCAATCAAACTTGGAGGGAAGATTGGTTATACAAAGTTACACATTTTACCAAGCATTAAGATCATCTCAAGGTCAAAGGTAACAGCCAGGGGTCAATAAACTTTAGGGCCAAATGTTCAATTTTTACGGGCCATTTCGATTATGGCTCATAACTTTTGATGTATGTCCGTTTGTGAGCAAACTTGGATGGTAGATGTCCCTTGGGAGTTGAAGGTCACCACAAGGTCAAAGGTCACAGACAGGAGTCAATGAAATTTTAGGGCCCAATGTTAAGTTTTTACAGCACATTTTGATTATGGCTCATAACTTTTGCTGTATATGTCCATTTGTGACCAAACTTGGATGGTACAGTAGATGTCCCTGTGGGAGTTGAAGTTCATCACAAGGTCAAAGGTCACGGACAGGGGTCAACAAACTTCTAAGGCCCAATGTTAAGTTTTTACGACGCGTTAAAAATTATGGCTCAGCACTTTTTATCCATATGTCCGTTTGTGACCAAACTTGGCTGGCGAATGTCTCTTGGGGAGTTGAAGTTCATCACAAGGTCAAAGATCATAGGTGGGGTCAATGAACTTCCGGGAGTTAGAAAAGCATTAATATCTTCTATGCAAATGGGTGAGGCACATTTTGGCGGGTGCTGTTCGTTATTCCGAAGGTTTGCTATTCCGAAGGTTCGTTATTCTAAAGGTTTGTTAATCCGAATCACACAAATTCCCTATACCTAGAGGTTCGTTAATCCGAAAATGAAAAAGGGTTCGTTAATCCGAACATTTGTGGCGTTATTCCGAAGGTTCGTTATTCCGAAGATTTGTTAATCCGAAATTCGGAATAACGAACCTTTGGAATAACGAATCTTCGGACTGAAGAGCCTTCAGAATAACGAACCTTCGGAATAACGAATCTTCGGACTGAAGAGCCTTCGGAATAATGAATCTTCGGACTGAAGAGCCTTCGGAATAACGAACCTTCGGAATAACAAGCTGTAACCCATTTTGGCACTTGCCTTGTTTTGTTTTGTTTTTTTGCTACTACACTTTTACATCTGTACACATGTATACATATGATGTGTATCCAAATGGTATGCATGTAATTGACGTACAGTGTATGGACAGGCAATAGTGTGCCCCATGTCATTCCAGAACACCAGCTCATATTCAGAGAGTGCTGTTTTGGCTGCGTAGTCCTGATTGTTGACAGTAGGAACCAGAATCGTGTTTTCCACATGGATTTCCTGTGTGAGACTGCCTCGCTCACACTTCCCGTATCTACCTCCACTGGTTGTCTATAGATGACAGGCGTGAAAGGTGAAAAGGATGTTTAGTGCTGCACTAGTGCGCTATGACGAAGACATTAATTTGAAATACGGTCAGTTTACTTCACTGTGTTTCATAGGCATGAACTGTGATGGTGACATGTGCTGAAAGTGCATTGCAATAAAATGTGTTTTTGTAGCATTCCAACCAAAAAAAAAGTAATAATAAAAAAATAAAAAAAATTGTTAATTTATAGATACAGGTTATTCATCCTTGTACTGTATACAGTATGTTATCAAAAAGGCAACTTGCACAGGGCCTTTCTAATTTGCCAACAAGTTTGAATGAGTAGTTTCATGGCTACACAAACGTCGTAAGGCTGACATAAACCACAAATTATGTCTGTGCTCTGTCTTTAAACTTGACAGTTAAATCCTGATCATAGAAATACAAATCTGAGCCATGTAATGAGACAAAATTCCTCCACTACCCTGTACCTAATGTACAATGAACATGTAGTTCTTGTTTAAATCAGTTTGACAAAGCCAGAGTAATTGCCCGACCACTTTCTCCCAAGTTTCATGATCAAATGTGGTATAAGAATAAGGTACTTTAGAATTATGATTTTGTCATTAGATTTGTTAGCATTTTACTGCTATATTGTGTGATATTCATCTCTTTTTGATGTTTCTATTCTTCTTGTTGGTCATCCCAGCCTTTTGTATTATATGACAGGCCATTAAATGCATTTTGCTTGATGTGACATCAATTCTATTCTGTTCAGCTATAGACTGAAAAAAAACCCCAGTACAAATGGTACAAATGGTACAAATGTATGTGTATAAAATATTTATCATTAAAGTGATGGATGTGTTCAAAAACAAGTACAAAATTATCTCTAATAGCAAGCATATCATGCTTGTGACTTTATATTCATATGGGTTGTACATGTACACTGGACTAATCACAATTTATGACAAACAAAAGCACCATGAAGACTGCTGTATGAAGTCATGTAAACTTGAAATACTACTGGAATAAAGAACAGTGAGATAGTATGCTGTTATCCTCATGGTACAATATGTATGTCCTATCAACCTTAAGGGAGAATGACTTTGGAACAGGAACAGGTAAAATACAGGATGTACACTTCCCACAGTCAAGACTATTCTTTTTTATTTAGCACTGAGCAGTTCAAAATTTTCAAACAAATTGGAAAATTGGTGAAAATTAAGAAATTTCAGTGAAGAACACTGTATTTCCAGGACTTTCAATAGCTGACTCAGTAAGAGTTAGCATTGTCGAGGTCTCGGGTTTGAATCCCCATGGAATCCCATCATCTTTGCTCATTTTCATGCATAACACTGAATTTGAAATTTTCATACAAAAAAAAAAAAACTTTATCACTTTGGTGATTATTTGCATTTAGCCCAAACTTAATTTCTCTCCTTCTGGTTTATGTCAGGTTTATAATAGCTTCTGACCATACAAGCAATGAAAATGAAGGGATTATTAAAGGGACAAACACTGTACTACATGTACCTCCCTGGTACTACACTACATGTGGACAACATACACTGTACAGTATGTAGAGCTTTCCATAGCTCAGTGGGTATTATAAGAGCACTGGTCTGGCAATACAGAGGTCTAGAGTACAAATCCAGATGGAATGCCGTCTTTTTAGCTACATGTAATTTTTATTCAGTTCATGTTTGTTTGTTTGTTTTTTTATTATCTCAACTTTTTGACATACTGTACATTTAAATCTGAGTTTGCCTTATTTTAAGTATAACTGCAGATATGAACAAAGCAAGTGATGTCACAGAAATCTGTTACAACACAATTGTGGTTTTTATATGTTAGGTAAAAGAACCCTGCTGTGTTTGATGTGATCCAGTACTTCCTGTGAGTAATAACAGAAATTGAAGATGAATCAAAGTGAACTGTAATGCCAGACAAGTAGTTTCTCTCTGGGCTTGATATGAAGTTGTGGTTTCCATTACTACAGTACAGCATTGTTGATGTATTATTGTACCTGTACAGTACACTAAGGTATTGTAATCAATGCCATTTGCCCTGCAGGGGAGTATTTCACCACTTGACGGGAAATAATCATAATTGTGACAGTTTATTACAATTTAAATCCTGGTTCTGTTCTTCCACATTCAATACATGTACACTAAACAAGTACAGTACAAGGTATATTTGTAGTGTGTTGGCTTGGATAATTGTTGTATAATGTGTAGTACAAAGCTTTTTCCCTGTACAAGAAAATGACAGACCACTGGACCAAAATTTAAACCATAATGGTTAATTTAAACCTTTTTATGCCTCCGCCACGAAGTGGTGCCGGAGGCATTATGTTTTCGGGTTGTCCGTCCGTCCGTCCGTACGTCCGTACGTCTGTACGTCCGTCCGTCCGTCCGCTTTCGTTTACGCGATAACTTGAGTAATATTTACTGGAATTTTACCAAACTTGGTCCAAGTATGAAGTATGATGGGGCAATTATTTGATTAGATTTTGGGTGAAATCAGCTAAAGGTCAAAGGTCAAGGTCAAATTATGAAATTGTATCCGTTTACGCGATAACTCAAGACTGGATAGAGCAAATTTCACCAAACTTTGTTGGAGGATGATGTATAATGGGACAATTACTTGATTAGTTTTTCAGTGAAATCGGACAGAGGTCAAAGGTCAAAGATCAAGGTCAAATCCTAAAATTTATCTGTTTACGTGATAACTCAAAACTGGATGAAGCAGCTTTCACCAAACTTGGTCCAAGGATGATGTATGATAGGACAATTAGTTGAGTAGATTTTAGTGATATTGGCAAGAGGTCAAACAGTCAAGGTCAAATGCTACAAATGTTGCAATTTCCCCCATATCTATGCAATGCCCAAAGGTATTTTCTTGAAACTTGGTGTGGACATGTACTACTGCGTAGAGATTCTCCAGAGAGAGTTTCATGTCATAAGGTCAAAGGTCAAAAAGTCAAAGGTTAGGTGAAAATGTTGCAATATCACTTTTCTCGCAAATGGTTCAATGTATCTTCGTGGAACTTGGTACAGTTGTACATACGCATGTACTGACTGGCAGGGATTATCTAGGGAATTTAGGGGTCATGGGTCAATAGTCAGGGGTGAAAGGTCAAGGTCATCTCAAAATTTTACTATTTCCCTCATATACTAGTATATGCAATGCTTGCATTATCAGTTTCAAAAATTAATACATGCATTACCTAATGGAGATTCTCTGGGAAATTTCCAGCCAAAAGGTCAAAGGTTAAGGGTCAAAGGCCAGGTTTCAATGCCCCCCCCCCCCCAAAAAAAAAAAAAAAAATCCATTTTGTACCGTCATTACACTCTTTCTTCATATCTTGGAAATTACTCAATGCATAAACTTATAAAAAGGTCTGTCAGAATTCAAGTAAAAATTCTCAATTCCCCATATGTGTACCTGCACTCTTAAAAAATGAAAGCAAACCCAGTTCAAGACATTCTGACAAACCTGTCATTTCAATATTTTGCCAGTTATGTGAAACTGTCATGGATCACACATTGTGAAGACATTGTACTATACGCCTATTGGGAGAATCATGCATTATGGCGGAGGCATCAGTTGCCATAGCGACATTTCTAGTTTTTTCATGTTGATTGTATTTCAGGAGCTCTATGTTGTACTTACTGCAACAAAGTCGGTGTTTTAATTTTGACAATTTCTTTGAGAGAGATTTATTGAATATTCTCTTGAATTTCAAGTGCAGACCACAGTCGTAATTCGGGTGTATTCTGATAGAGATTGCAATTTGTGTAAGAAGCACTAACTTTTTGGCAACAGGAGGATACATGTACATGTATGTGATTATTCATCTCAAATTCTGCTCCTTCGAACGACTTTGTACAGGTCACTGAAGTCACTCAGATGTGTTCAGCTGGAGGTAATGATATTTATACAAAGCTTATTCACAAGCTGAATACCAGTTATATTCATGCTTTTTTCAGCTTACATTCATATAAATCCATAGTGATCCCATGAATCGATGGTCAAGATCTTTTTCTGAGACAGGGATGTTAAGACATACACAAACAGAGCATAATACAATTTAAGAAGCCATATGTGACAAAATATTAATGAATAAAACATATATACATGTAGTATTATGACATTATGACATAACAGAACATGGCTATATAGCCAAGTATGTAATTGTACCATGATATTCAATATCAAAACATATCCCAGGAATGTGACAGAATAGTGGATTGACAACATCTGGAGTAATATTACGGGTAGTTAAAGGGGATGGCTAGTAACTGATCAGTGGGAATCAGTGGGAATGCTGGGGGATGATCGTTCCAATCCTTGTGGGATTCATTTAAGAGTACATTTCTTTTGTTGTGTGAAAATGATTGATTGTTAACGGCCCATTAACGATCGCCCCGACACTGTACAGGCATGCTAACCCGGAAACATTGAACTGTGCATTACTTGAATATGAGACCATTCTGAAACAAATAATTTTCACACAACAATAGATACATGTACATTGTACTCTTAAATGAATCCCACTTAAGGATTGGAACAATCATCCCCCAGCATTCCCACTGATTCCCACTGATCAATTATTAGCCATCCCCTTTAATGTGCTAACATTTTGCCATAATAACTGTATTGTACAGGTTATATTGAAACAAAAGGTGTGGTTAAGACGGGATGTGGAGAGACATTTTGCCATAATAACTGTATTGTAGAGGTTATATTGAAACAAAAGATGTGGTTAAGACGGGATGTGGAGAGAGAGGGAGAAAGCGAAGCCTCAATCCTTGCTTGCTGCTGTAATGCTTTTATTATCATCTTAGTACAAACAGAAACTCCACAGCATGAAAGTTAATTTACATTGTGGTTTAATTTGAACTTGAGAAAAACTGAAAGTGAAGATGGAATGCTTTTATTTTCGTGTTGGTTAAACTGCCAACACTTCAGAGGGTGTCATAAGATATATATCGTAAGAAAAAGTGTTTTACGTACAAGGACATGTATTATGAGAGTTTTCCATTGCACATTTAATACTGCATTTGAAATGTCCTTTCCATAAGGGGAGGATATTAACAGAGTATCAAAGGCAGACAAAAAGTGCATATTGATGCAAGGTTACATGTACAGCACTCCCACAGAGCACTGCGTACCAGTCAGTTGTTTGAATTATGAAGATAATTACACTGATTATTCAGTTAGTATGTAATTGATACTTTCTGGGCAGATACTGTGTAAAGTGTACATCATGTCAGCACTGGTTAGCAGAACAGTTATTAGACCCATAATTGCGTCTGCATGTACAGTGTACAACCGTACAGTGTCGCTGTACAAATGTACATGCAGTTGTTGGTATGCATTTAATTTCCTGTCCATTTTCTTTGCACATGTATAAGTGTACAATGTAAGTGTAGGTATTTCTTTTAGACCTACATTTTACATCAGAAATCTTTTAATTATTTTCAGTCTTGAATGTCTTTATTGGATTATTAAGTACAGCTGTAGGTATAAATTTGCTAGTTGTACATGTACATTGCAAAGTCAGTCTGCTGTCACAAATTAGGATAGAGTATCATACATTTATACTCCAGTGTCATGTGTCAATCTAATCCAGCATTTAAAACTTCAATAATGTATAAGAATTGTGGTACGTTGTGTGTGGTTTCAATATACCATAATCATCCTACTGTATTTGAAAATAATAGACATTTTGCCAAATATAGTTTTTTTTTTAATTAATTCAGATTAGAATACTACTACAGTTGAATTTGAAAGGTAATGTGTGACATTGCTGTAAAGTTTGTGAAATGCAAGCTGAAGTTAAAAGGATTATTTTTTCTTTTAGCCTGATGAATGTAGCCTCAATTTGTCTGATTTTGTTTTATGATTATTTGTTTTTCTGAGAATTTATAGGAGATTATGATTATACATATACTCTGGTTTCTGATTTGTAGTGAGAATAACGTGTGAAGAATGTGCAGTGCAAACCAATCAGTTTGTTTATAATATGATGCAATGCATTTACCATTGGGTTCATGTGCATACTGAATTCCACTCGTAAGACTACAGTTTGAAGGCTTAAACTTTTTGGCAGTTGATGTCAAACTGAGGAGGTGCAGTGATTGATGTCCTTTGTTAAAAATTACATTGTACATCTATGAACCTTGATATTGTGTACCTTCTGCATTCCTTAGCCCCTACATGTAAACAAATCCAATCAGTTTACAGTGTAGCTTTTCCCCTTTTTGTTTCTAGAAACTCAAAGTTTATCTTTTTGTGTTGGTGACTTCCTTCTTGTCCAATTTTATGAACTTTGGACACAGACATTTACATTGAAAAGCTGTTGAACAAATGTATGTGTCACATCCCTCGTCTAGACAATTAATAGCTACAGTTTTATCTACAGTACATAAATAGACAGCTTGCCGTATGATTTTTTTTTCTCTCCCAAATCTCTCACACTTTGAAGTTTTTAAGTAAACATATTTGTGGTTGTGTGATGAAATAATCAATTCTGAATTGGTTAGGACCACCAGAAACAATTGATTGGAGTAAATAGTTTTCTGTTTTGCAATTTACACCATAGGTGTGTCACAGTGAGATACACATGTACATGAACTTTAAAAATATATCATTTTCTGTTTTGAAATGTTCACAAGGTAATTCACAATTGTAACTGATTGAGGAAATGTTTACCTGTAAATCCTTCCAGTCACATTTTCATTGTTAGTGATGGTTGGTACACTTGTGTACAGTAGCAGTACTTGATCCCAGTGACTTGCTTAGACACATTCGACGTGCACATGCTGGTTAAATAGCAGCACCCGTCATTTACCCCAATTTGAATTCAGTGAGGGATGAATTAGATATTTCCTCTCAGTCTGGTAGGTTCTTATCCTTTATGGGTTCATGTCAAGGTTACTGTCAATAACAGTCTGCCAGCTATCGTTTATCTACCATCCTGTTTTTGCATAATGCATTCATGTATAAATGTAAGGTGCGTAATTTCTTGCTATTGGCTAATGAAAGCTAATACATGTACATGATCTGATAGGTGAGGGGCACTCTCCAAATGTAAAAAAAACTAGAAATGTCGCTACGGCGACTGATGCCTGCGCCATAATGCATGATTCTCCCAATAGGTGTACAGTACAATGTCTTGACAATGTGTGATGACAGTTTCACATAACTGGCAAAATATCGAAATAACAGGTTTGTCAGAAATATCTTGAATGTTCACTTTCCACGAACTGGGTTTGCTATAATTGTCTATTAAAGAGTGCAGGTACACATATTTGGGGAATTGAAAATTTTTACTTGACTTCTGACCGACCTTATTATAAGTTTATGCATTGAGTATAATTTTCAAGGTATGAAGAAAGAGTGTAATTACAGTACAAAATATTTTTTGTTTCATTTAATCCTGACCTTTGACCCTTCACCTTTGACCTTTGACCTTCTGGCTGGAAATTTCCAAGAGAATCTCCATCAAGTAATACATGTACATATATTAAACACTTTTAAAACTAATACTGTAAAAGTGGAAATTTTCGCGGTGTTGAAATTTTCACGCATTTCGCGCAACCAGAAACTAGCGTGAAAATAAAAACACGCGAATATTTTTGCTTGCCATACGTTCCTGTGCGTAATGTCTTGATTCCGCGGAATTAAAAACACGCGAAACTCTTCTGACCCGGCCTAGCGTGAAAAATCAGTCGCGCGAAAATATCCACTTTTACAGTAATGCAATCATTGCATATACTAGTATACATGTATGAGGGAAATACAGTAGTAACATTTTGAGGAGTTGACCTTGACCTTTGAACCCCTGACTATTGACCCATGACCCCTAAATTCCCTAGATAATCCCTGCCAGTCAGTACATGCATATGTACCATGTTCCATGAAGATACATTGAACCATTTGCGAGAAAAGTGATATTGCAACATTTTCACCTAACCTTTGACCTTTTGACCTTTGACCTTATGACATGAAACTCTCTCTGGAGAATCTTTACGCAGTAGTACATGTCTACACTAAGTTTCAAGAAAATAACTGCGGGCATTGCATAGATATGGGGGAAATAGCAACATTTTTAGCATTTGACCTTGACCTTTTGACCTTTGACCTCTTGTCAATGTCACTAGAATCTACTCAACTAATTGTCCCATCATACATCATCCTTGGACCAAGTTTGGTGAAAGCTGCTTCATCCAGTTTTGAGTTATCACATTAACAGATAAATTTTAGGATTTGACCTTGATCTTTGACCTTTGACCTCTGTCCGATTTCACTGAAAAACTAATCAAGTAATTGTCCCATCATACATCATCCTCCAACAAAGTTTGGTGAAATTTGCTCCATACAGTCTTGAGTTATCGCGTAAACGGATACAATTTCATGATTTGACCTTGACCTTTGACCTTTAGCCAATTTCACCCAAAATCTTATCAAATCGTTGCCCCATCATACTTCATACTTGGACCAAGTTTGGTAAAATTCCAGTGAATATTACTCAAGTTATCGCGTAAACGAAAGCGGACGGACGTACGGACGTACGGACGGACGGACGGACAACCCGAAAACATAATGCCTCCGGCACCACTTCGTGGCGGAGGCATAAAAACAAAACAACAACAACAAACTTGTACCTTGTAAACGTACGGGATTTTGTTCCCACTTTCAATATTGAAACTACATGGTAATACATCCCGTGTGTGACACCAAATAGTGTATACGGCAATAGAGATTGTATATGACACCTTTGAATGCTGGAAAGAATTTCAAGCACAGTACTAACCAATGTCTCTATGGTACTATACTTGTCATGTGCCTTTGTGGCTCAAATCTACAATTACGCTTTAACTTGGAGGATACTGCCCACTTGTGCTGTGTCTCTTGTCTCAGAACTATAGGCCTACTCCTACATGTATATTGCTCATGAACCACAACGACATAGTGAAACTTGAGTAAAACCACTTCTACTTTAAAGGGGATGGCTAGTACCTGATTAGTGGGAATCAGTGGGAATGCTGGGGTATGATCATTCCAATCCTTGTGGATTCATTTAAGAGTACATTATCTATTGTTGTATGAAAATTATTTGCTTCAGAATGGTCTCATATTGAAGCAATGTGCAGTCCAATGTTTCCAGGTTAGCATGCCTGTACAGTGACGGGGCGATCGTTAACGGGCTGTTAACGATCGCCCCGTCGCTGCACATTACTTGAATATGAGACCATTCTGAAGCAAATGATTTCCACACAACAACAGATATGTACTCTTAAATGAATCCACAAGGATTGGAACAATCATCCCCCAGCATTCCCACTGATTCCCACTGATCAGGTACAATGTACTAGCCATCCCCTTTAAACCATGTCACTTGTCAAAAGGATACAGTACTGTATGTAAGAGAATGGAGGGGAATCGATGTACAGTGTACTTTAACTGTCATGTACTGTATATACTGTACTATCCTAAGTGTGTACATGACACTTGCCTGATCTTGAAAGGAACCTGATTTTACAACAACATTGGAAGAGCTGTAAGAAAATCATCACTTTGATGATACCTCATCCCACCTACATTCTGATTTTAACATGGTGAAAGTACATTGTTTCCATCTGTTTGTAATTTGCATGTGAAATTATAGTGCATTTGCTGAATAAAGTATTGATATCATATTTCACATTCTTTGTAGAACAGTAGCCCAATCATAAGCAAACACTTTTGAAAGTGAAACTTACAATGTATATTTCTTTAGAATATAGTGTCAGTTTTGTAAATAAGGAACTAGGAAATGACTCACAGTTTATAAATTTTGAGATGAGTCAGTGTAGAAAGAAGTTATGAGCATAGTGTGTTTTTTGTTTTTGGTGTTTTTCTTGTGTGTGTGTGTGTGTGTGTGTGTGTGTGTGTGTGTGTGTGTGTGTGTGTATTTTGACAGATGAAAACTTGAAAATTTAAGTGTTTCAATATTTTGCTATGAATTTTTTGAGGCCAGACACATGTATTGCTTGAAATATGGCAGCTGTGGCACTGTGATTTATGGTTCCCTGAAGTTTGCAATAAACTGTTGTGAAATTCCAGTACCATGGGTGACCCGCTACAACAAAAGGATCCTAAAGTTGCTGGTGGCTGAGCCGAGAAAATCGAGTTTGAAGTCACATCATCAAAATTGTTCAGAACAATCAGATTTCTGTTTTTGGCATAATTTCGTTGTCTGATGTTTTGTCTATCATCTGCTGAAATTTCGAAGCTAAATGATTTAAGGACAGGCAAGAAATCAGCATTTTTCTGGGCCATGATTTTCTGACTTTCAACATAACAGAAACGTGTCCGAAGATTTGGAATTAGCGCCGCAGCTAGACTCCGCCCCCAGCAACGATGGAGTGATCGTATTGGTCAGTGCTTGGCATCCTGATTACCGATTGGTTGTGCATAGACCGCTGGCGCTAAGCTTGAATGAACATCACGGAGGTCACTACATAGGAGCATACCTTCTATTGTCAAGCGGTGAAAACTGTCTCGCCTCCCCTTGATCATGATAACGTCGGAGGAAAAACTTTGAAGGCGTTTTTCTCAAAACTCTGATTTCCTCAACCACTGGACATGCGCTAATAAAATCATTGATATCTCCACAACCGAGTGATTTTGTGAGTTGTACTGTATATGAAATTATAGGAGAAGAGTAAGGGAATAATGTCATGCCATTTTCAGAAAATTGTCCTCCCCGACTTTTGGATCCTTTTGTTGTAGCGGGTCACATGGAGTTTGCATTTGTGAAATCTGCCACATGTATACTGTACAAGTATAGCAAAGAATGTCCTGATCAGCTTGTTTTAACACAAGTTTGCTTATCTTTCTTTCTTTTTCTGACATAGGTTTTACAGAAACTTGGCAAGGCGGACGAGACACGGGATGAGTTGTTTGAACACTACGTCCAGAATTTCAACACCCAACAGGCTGCTGCAAACAAGCTGTACAAGGAGCTGAAGAACTATGTCACATGTGTCAGAGGTTTGTGAGATACTATAGTAAATCATGAGAAATATGATTCACATCACTGAGAAAGAGCATCATCACTGCAGCAAGAATTGATGTAGCATAGTCTGTGTTAATAATAAAAAATGTACATGTAGTCCCTATGCGTTGTGTGTGTCTTGCTGTACATTCTTCATGAAATGTCTGTGACATGGATGTACCGTACTGCTTTAATGGTAGGAATAACCCTGTTTGTGCTTCGTAAAGGGAAAGTCCATCCTGGTGTTATGTTACTTTGTATGAAAAAAAGAAAAATCAGAGAAATACAAATGTACATCAGTGAAAATATGGGGGGAAATCTGATTTTTCATTTTTACTTTCAGGACAGAATTTCCTTTAATGTGCTGAACTATTTCAGTAGAATTTTGGAAATATTCCTTATCCCCCACCCCCAAAAGCCATTGTATTAATAAGTCACAACCTATCAGAGGAAACAAAGCAACTTTACCACACCAAGGTCACTGTGATACAATGGGCATTAATAGGATTACATTATACCAGATATGTAGGGGTGACTGCTTACGTGTGACAGAGTTTTCTGAATGAAACATGCAGCACATGTTTGTGCAGACCTAAAAGTCGGGATGTTGCAAAGTGGACAGACAAATGATTTAGTCATGAAAGGGTATTTTTTTCCATGGTTTGTGTACATAATGGTCAAGATGTCTTGACGAAATTATGAGTGCTGTCGTTGATGTCTGAAATATGTATGTCGTGACGATGCTTTATCAACCCCACATGTTTACTAAATGTTCTTCCCTCAAGCAATACACTTGGTTGTTTGTTTAGTTTGCATTTGTTTATTTAGGATGTGTGTTTAGGATGTGGTTAGGATGTGATTTTAAATGTCCAAATTTCAGTCCTGAAAGTACCATACATATCATGACAATGTTTAGTTTAGGATGTGATTTTAAATGTCATCCTTTACACAGCTCTTCAACGTGAAATTGTCTTTACTATATCTACAATGGCAAATTAATATTTACTACTTAATGACCTCCACTGAACTGTCCTACATGTGCATATATAAAAATATATATATAATTTTTTTTTTTTCTTCTTGACTGTTTCTGACCTTGGTCTTTGGATCACTTGTATACACTTGTACATGCTCTGGTATGGAATCTCCCAATTTCCATCTGCTCTTGATCCATAGTTATATTCAATTGGAGTCTGAATCTTTAATAGCTTCTGGTGGATGGTTTAGTGCATTGCGAACCACTTTCATACTTGTGTAAAAGAGCCGATTCCAAATTTGTTGCCTTTCCCCTTCCAATTCAGCTGGGCAGTAAACTGGTTGCTGAAGGTTTTCCAGAGGATCCTGTTTTAACTTAGAATCTCTTGAGTCGTCCGTAAGGCACCCAGGAATACTGCCAACTTCTTCCTATAGGCCACATCCAGCAACTTGTCTTCCAGAAGCAGAATCTCTTCTGTGGAGGTGCATGGAAGCTTGAAGTTGTCATCCTCCTCCTTAGTACTCCTTCAGGTATACCCTTCATGCATTCCCCATCCTTTGCTTCAAGGGCGTTTTTTGGTGCATTTGTTGCTTGATATCCACCAGCATCTGTATTGAAGACGTTGGATTAATACAAAGATTGATTAGCCAAGTTTGTGCCAAATGAGTTGGGACTGGACGAGTGGCAGTGGAGGTATTAGGGGTTGTTGGATTCTGGCAAGTGCAGTGGAGGTCGTAGGGGTTGTTGGATTCTGGCGAGTGGCAGTGGAGGTCATAGGGGTTGTTGGGATCTGGCGAGTGGTCGAGGTGGTAGGAGTTGACAGGCTTGGAATAGCTAGAAATGCAGGCACCTTCGGCAATCTCTTCCCTTTATTAAAAGGGCTGATGCATTTTTGTCTTCCTCCGAACTATCATCGTGGTCATATCTTGCAAGGGGTCAGCTTTCCCATTCTTTTGGATGACCACACTGAACCAAAGCCAAATGTCATTTGGTTTTCATGCTGCTTTGCAGCTTGCTTGGCCTGTGTACCCTTAAAGGTAGGGGATACCTTTTACAGACCTCCCAAAATGCAGCAAAACATTAAATATGAACCTCAGGGGACTTGTTTAGGCCACTGCTGAGAAATTTGGAAGTCAACAGTTATCTACAATTTGAATAATGCACAAAACTCAACTACTCAGTAGTTCTGCGTGTCAGCCACACTTAAGCATTTTTGTTGCAGTCTTTTTTTTAATGTATTTTTTTATCTATAAACACAAATCTAAAAATATAAGAGCTGATGTAATAACATATCTATTATAGAGTGTGTGGCAAGAATGTATATATAGAAATGTTTTGTAAGTTTTGATGAACTTTTTTCACAAAATATACATGATGGACACACATGCAGTGTATGGGTCTGCAAAGGTAGCCTAGTAATGTACTGGAATTTACGGTGAGCCCCGAAAAAAATTCAATTCAAAATCTAATGGTCAATAAAAATGTACTAAATGTTACCTTCTACTTTCAATACTTTATGGGAGTTTCTAAAATGATACTCTCTTCAACATACCACTGTATTTATACAACTCTTCATTTGAGGCATGCAAATGGGATTCCCTACCTTTAATGGAAGCAACTGGCATTTCTTCTTGTCACTGCTCATCCATAGGGATGACACTATGTCTATTTCATCTGTTTCCGTGAAGTCCACAATGTAGTATGAAGACATGCTCTAACGTGCGTGGATCACCGTCACACAAAGAAAATTGCTGTCAGAGTTACTGTAATATCAGTAATGATCTTCATATAGAATTTAATGGAGTTCGGACTGCTTACAACATCCAACAGACATTTAAAGCATTTAAGTGAAGCTAGTGCTATGTTTATCCTAGATATAAAAAAAAAAAATCTGCAATCTGTCTTTTCTCTAACTTTTGTAATGATATAATATGGTGTGTGTGTTTTTTAAATGAAAAAGAAAAATATGCATACCCTATGGTTAACAAGTAGATATGACAAGGAGTATTCCCTTATAAATAGGAAAGAAAAAAATTCTGTGAGTAGGCATGTGGAAACATGCCTCATCATCTACAAAGCAAACACCATTTATCTTCGATCAAATTATTGTGATAACAGTCTTGATATTGTCCTGTTTACACGATGAGACACACACTCCTATTGTAGTGCACAGACCTTGCATCTTATAGCATATCACATCCTTCAAATCGAACAAGTTTAGAATGACTCAAGTTGTCATTTAATCCTGTTATCCATGTTATCTGCTATCATTGTCAAAAGTTCTCCAGAAAAAAATGCCTTGGGCTAATTAAGACAAATCATATGGATAATATGTAACCTTCAAAATGTATTGTAAGATTGTAGATCTTTCCTCCATGGAGAATTGGCAGGACCAAGGAGGTTCAAGTATATACGGTAGAGGCATTACTGTTTTATATGAACCTTTGAACCTGTAATCGTAAAGACATGGAGATGTGTGAATAGAAATTTGCGCACAAAGACTGATTAAAAATAAAAACAGAAATTACTCGACTGGGCATATCCGGGTGCTAATCTAACATATGGATTTATTTTAAAAATATACTTGAATGATATAGAGAATTAAGCAGAAAAGTGATAAAATTGGCTTGACAGGAGCGTGCAGGATAGACTTTTGTATTATCAGTAGGTGAAATTTATTTCATTAAATTAATAAACGAGCAAAACATACTTGACATTATGTTAGCATTCAAAGTGAAGATCTATGCTGTGAAATTTGCCTTGCAATTTCATGTACCCCAGCACAATTAATGTCCCTCTATTAATGGGTATTAAAGCCCAATAATCATACAATAGATCTACATTGTATGATATGCAAATGTGCACCCAATGTTCATACATTGAAGAATATAATCATGCAATATGGTGAGTGGATGTGGAGATTGTATACACTGTAGTATGCTAAATGTACATAGACATGTGGAGACTGTGTTACCAGCAGCACATTCTACCTGTACAGAAAGTTTTACTCACTGGAAACCTTAAAACTGGCCCTACTAGAGGGATGACCTTTCTGCATAGTTGTAACATCCATTTTGACTCTAATTAGAAGTCATGGTACACCACTACAATTGAATTAATGCATTGACTGTAAACCACACGGTAAACGGTGAATTAAATTTGTATGGTTGCCCTAAATATCATTGCATCCAGCTATATATTCATCCATTCAGGCGCACACATTCCTCAAATGTTTATAAAATTGCATTATTTTAAATCTAAACCCAGTTGATGACAGCTACTGAAAGTTCTTTACATAAGTGTCTGACCCCATGTCATACTGTATTCATCCTAATGTATGTATGTAGTGCTCTAAGTAGGTGTCATATTATGTACCATATACATGTATCTTGTGCATGTAGCCATTGAAACTGGAGTTGGCTGATGCTTGTGGTTAGAATCTGATCAAAGGCTTCATGGTGTTGGCACTGTTTACATAAGGCGAATGCTATAATGTGTATGAAAATTAACTAATGGCTTTTTGCTGCAGGGGCAGTGTGGTAGTCATTGTAGAATGGTAACCATTCTACACAGATGGTCACTGTGACACTTGATGTGCCTACAGGTCTAGTAGTATACAGCTTGAGTGACATGGCTTCAAAATTAACATTAGCTTGAGCTTTACAGGTTTGCAAGCACAAAAATGTATGATATCACAGATAAATTGAGGAAGTTGTTTACCAAGGTAGCGTACAGTGCACCCTGTGACAATAAGTATGGTTATTTAGATAAATTTTGTTACAGTGAAGTAAAAATTGACATACATGTAGATTTTAAAATCATTGTCTTTACATTTGTTTATCTTTATATACCAGGTACTCAATTTGTTCGATTATTACAAAATTTTGACATGGGAAAAGAAGACAGCTGGTCCTGTTGAGGACTTTGTGTTATTGCAGGAGTCACCTGTATAATCATTATTGCATTGGCTAAGTGCTCCAAAACAAATCTGTGTCAAGAATAGAATTGATGAAGCAATTTCAATTTTGTGGGCAGCTGCTTGAAATGTTCAGTAGCAATACATCGTATCAAGTGAAGAGGATGCTCAAATGGAAGATGCTGTCTGGTGGGCAATCCAGAAGCTTAACCTACTAAGCCTTGTCCAAGTATTGCGGTAAACTGATAGTGAGTAGAACGATTCTGCGCTCACTTGATATACAGATCTACCATGTATACAACATGTGTGTGTGTGTGTGTGTGTGTGTGTGTGTGTGCACATGAAGGTTTGCTAGTTAAAGTGACAGCACCTTGTTACAGTGGGTCAGGAGGAATAATCACTCACGTAATTACCATTTGATTGATGTAGCCAGGTTTGCTGACTGCTGGAAGCTAGTGTATGTGATTTGTTTGTTGTTGTCTTCAAGGGTTTCAGACTTACAAAAGGAATCCTGTATTAACAGTTTTACATTGTAGAAACAAATTTTAAGTCTTGTCCTTAGAATTATTAATTAAATTAGAATCATATTTCTCAAATGGATGTTTGTACAGTCATGGTTTGCATGCTGAATGGTTTGACCCCCACAACATGATTGTTAGAAGGTGGAGGTTAGCCTGACCTTCTGTTAACTTTCACAGGGTGAAGTACTCTTGCATGCTAACTGAGAGTTTAATTGATTGATTGACAGGCTAAGAAGACTGTGACATACAGCTTTTGTATGGAGTGTTGTATGTGCCCAATAGAAAAATGATCAGCAAAGAGACAAATTTCAGTGTTTTAACACTTTGTAACTCTAAACAAGTTAAGAAAGGAAACATGCCCATAAATATTAAAGTGTATAGATTGCAAGTGTGAAACTTTATCTTTCCTGCTGGTCTGCTTCTACCTCTGTGGCTAGTTTTTATATAATATGAACTGCAATGTACAGTGTGTAGATTTAATTAATCGGCGTCTGAAAAAACACATCACATCATGTCAAGTGATAGGTTCAAGTCTTTACCTTGACTTAAGTTTTTGAAATGAAAAAAATGAAACTGATAATTTCTCCCAAATGTTCCATTAACATGGTTTGGGTGTCAGATATTGTGTACACTGTCCTTGCTGGTGTTGTTTGAATATTCCCAGCTCCAGCTTCATCGTAGTGTAATAGTATTATCAAAAGGTATTATAGGATTGTTTACAGATCCATTGTTTCAAGAATGTTCCCATGTTGCGGTTCACTTTGATTTTATAAGAGGTTCACATTACAGGATGCTTGTCATGTGTTCACTCTTAATGTTTCTAGGGGGATTCATTACTTTTTGTGACCTTTTAAGCTATCAGGGTGATTTAGTAATGTGATTAATTTTCTCTCTCTTTTCCTTTTTTCATCCCTCTCTCTTACATATTCCTTGTGTGTCTCTCCTTATACATATTCCTTCCTTACCCCGTTTCCTCCTAAAATTTTATTATTTCTTATCTCATCTCCTTCTTTTGCTGACATTTATCTTCACCGGCTCTCCTGTTTATGTTTGTTGTCATTTTCTCTTGAACTAAATCTAATTCACACATCCAACCTATGCCTACTGATGAATTACATCATCACGGTCTCTTCATCACACATTGACTTATTCTTATTTTCTGTCATCTTCACCTTCTGAAACTCCCATCTATTCATAACTTCTGTTATTGTGGGCTTCCTCATTTTACCTGTCTTTTCAACATCACATGTTCACTCTGGATTTGCAATTGCCATCTTATGTGCTTTATACCTTGATTCACCTTTGTATGTGTGGTTGCACCCTCCATTTTTGTTTTGAATGCCCTGCATTTATTGCACCTTTGATAAGCCTCTTGTCTCTCTGTTTTTACTTTCCCTCACCCTCTGTTTTAATCGCTTGATTTTTATTTTCTGTTTCTCTCCCCCACTCCCCACTGCTTATCTCTGGCCCTGTTTGCCCATCTGTCTATCTGTCTGTCTGTCTGTCTGTCTGTCTGCCTCTTTCCTGCTTCTGATAATCTTATTCATTTCTCTGCAGCCATGAGTCAGGCGAGCAGGGCACTGTATGAGGCGATGGAATCCACCTATGAATCAGAGTGGCAGGGGCAGGAACAGTTGGCCAACATCAGAGAGGTAACACCCCGTCCCCCTTTTGGGTTTCCATGTTTTTCTGCCCACACACCATTAAAACACTAAGGCCACAGGGCCACACAGTTGCACACTGAAATAACCATACATAACCATTACCATGGTACCAAGTATTTCACACACTGTAAGCTATTGGTATGGTATCCTGAATAAATGAGCGTTTTGAAGGTACACGAAAATGAAAAGAGTGTCTCGATGATATCATCAGTGAAATAACCAATAGAATACAGGGTGGCCCAAAAAGAACGGAACACCTAAGATCTTCAATTTTAGCTATACTGTTGCAAATATGTCACTATTTTGCATAAACTATTGGAAAGGCCATACCTTTTCCCATATAATGACACCAAGTTCTTTAATTTTGGTTAATGCGTTATGATTTTAGGACCATTTTTGTCAACCCTTGCAATTTTCAAAATGTGAGGATTTTGCACTCAGAGATACCGAAACCAGCGAGAATTCGGCTTGTCATAGAACCAGTAGCGTTCACAATGTGTGGAATGTTGGGCAGATGGTGTTACTGTTGTCAGGTCGTCTCATTCACAATGGTAACGGACAATGACAACCACATTCTACACATTGTGAACGCTACTGGATCTATGGCAAGCCGAATTATCGCTAATTTCGGTATCTCTGAGTGTGTAAAATGATCACATTTTGAAAATTGCAAGGGTTCACAAAAATGGTCCTAAAATCATAACGCACTAACCAAAATTAAAGAATTTGGTGTCATTCTATTGGAAAAAGAATGGCCTTTCCAATAGTATGCAAAGTAATGACATATTTGCAACAATATTGCTGTATTTAAAGATCTTAGGTGTTCCGTTCTTTTTGGGCCACCCTGTATAAGTTGGGATGGTGTTTTTTTTTTTCTCCAGATTTCAGTTCTCAGACCTCATCAGACAGTTAATACTAGAAGGGAATTTTGTGCATCATTCACTTATTATAGATAGTAAGAGCTCAGAAGACTGTCAATTTCCCTAGATGGCTGGAGGAGAGAAAAGAATTGTACTATTCACACCTGTTGGCTGACAAAGGGCACAACACCTGTGAAAGAACATGTAGCAATTTATAATTTCTATAGAAATTTTACAACTTGTTTGTCTTGACCTGTAATCTGCAGACTTGTATTATGATTGTACAGAATCTACACATTCTGTGCAGGGCGCAAAAAAAGAATGAGAATATTTATGATTACTAGGCTTCAAAATGTGTATCAATAATTCTTCTCATATCTGTCTAATGGCAGTGAATTTCATCATTAATTTTGCTAGTTGGGTTCTGTTTGTTTGTTCTGTTTTTTCTTTCATCATGTTAGCAACTTTATTTATGTTGCAGTTCATATTTAATCTGTAAGAAGTCATGCCAGCAGTGCATTTGAGCACATGTTCACATGACACTCTTAGTACCCACAACAGATGCCTTGCTTCTTACATGTAAACATATATGAAATGAGTGCAGTGAAATACTGTTCTGATAAGCTCTGGAGGTAGAGACAAACACGAATCCCCATCCACTTTACATAAAATTCAGAAATTATTAGTGATACCTATGTGTCCAACCCAATTATGAGTCAGAGTTGTTCAAAGTCCAGTATCAGACTGGACGCATCTCTGGCATTGGGAGTCATGTCTGTAGTGCAGTTGTGATGCAGTCCTCCAGTGTGGTTGTTCTTGTGGTTACTGTGTTGTGCCTGCAATCTGGGAGCATAGGTAGGGCTGAACAGTTAAATCCTTTGGGTGGGAGGATTTTAGTGGAAGAGAACAGAAAGAGGAGAGGGAAAAAAAGCAATGAAGAACAAAAAAAAAATGAGCTATTTATACATGAATGACACATCTTTCCTGGCCTGGATGAAATATCTGGGCTAGGATTCATCCCAAAACTCCATGACAGTTGTTTCGAAGGTACACACTGACATATACTCTCCACAAAAAGCAAACAAAGAAAAAGAGAGAAAAAAGATCAACAAAGAAATCCCCTCTTATATTTTGTCAAGGTGTCATGATTAGGGAAGGAATAAATCATACAAAAGGTAATTGAGTCATTCATACCACTGAAAAGAGTTGTACAAGAATGAAAAACCCCTTAATATGTATGCAAGCTCAGTACCATTATCATAATTTGTTTGTATCTTTTCATGGGGTGATGGATAGAGTTATGTTACAGAAGCTAATGACTTGTCGAGGAAAGTAAGATCTAATAACCTCTCTCTTTAAGTAGGTCATAGTTTGACCTCATTGCTATGGTCATTAAAAGTCTGTTTACAATAGTGTGTTTTGCATCACTACTTGCATTATTGGCACACTTCCCTGTTAACCTTCAAAGAAGCTATTAAAACAAACAGCTTCTGTATGATGTTTCCATTAACATCAGCTTCTGTGTGATGTTTCCATTACCAGCGTTCGCCTACTGACGTAGCATTGTTGAGCTTGCCCTAACTAGCAATAAGTCAGTAGCGACTGACGTAGCAATGCATCCTGCTGTTAATCATTCCAGTAAATCTTTGGAAAATGAATGTACAGTGACAGTGAAATACAACAGTATGCACATCGTGAAGGTTTGAATATAGTGGTGTGTCACAATTAAAGCATTCAACAAATAGTACTACACCAGTTAACTGCCATTTTTGCAGATAGTGAGATCTGGCATTGCATACATTCAGATATTACTTGCAATGTGATGTACATTGTGCATAAATTTGGCAGGGCTCTGTTATTAAAAGTATCTTTTAAATTTCCTTTCCAGTAAATCTCATTCAGGTCCTGGTTTAGAAGAAGAGGTCTGACACAATAATTTTAGAGCTTCTGTATGATGTTTTCATTTGGCAGAGCCCCACTGGCCAGGGAACCCAGAAACATGGGTCTGACTTGCAAAGTTTGCAATGGTGCATATTTGATTGACTAAATGTAGTGAGAATACCAAAGTTTCAAACATAACAAAGTTTGAAAAGTGTTTGAAATTACGTTTTCACAATCAAGATATCTATGACCAAGATTCTCGTGCCAATCAAACCATTATCTTGATGGTCTCTCACCACTGCCAGCTATTGGAAACATAAGTAAGGGTAATTTCATTCTCTCACATTTTGACACTTTTTGTTGATTGTAGCATTTAGTTTTAAACCATAGCATTTTGGATAGCTCCAGTTTTTCATGATGTGAGACACGCTTGTAACATGTAGAATCATGCAATTCTGATTTTTCGCAGTAAAAATATTTCCCAAGTAATGCTTTTAAGGGGAGCTGGAGGCAACAGTTAGCCTATTTTGAGAACTGCAAGGAGTGGGATACTAGCAAAAGATATGACTGTGCTATCTTTCCATACAAGTAACGCTATCAGATTTCATGTCAGATTCTTGCCTATTGTTAGTGTGTGATAATAGATGAAGAGGTGGTTGAGAGTCATCAAAAGCTTGCAGTCTGATAGTGACATGAATTCACTGGGGCAAGAATGAATGCATTCGTTGTCATCACAAAGTCCATGTGGTATACACACAGAAAATTATTGTAACATGTATTGTGCACATATCCTATAATTTAAGGAATGTGGATAAACAGGGAAAAATGTCATTCTCTATATCCTATGCAGTAATTGTTGTGGGTTCAAATTCTCAACATTGTGTTACAAATGTCCTACGCATTGTATTGAGTAGAAATATGGATTTATGTTTGCTTGTGTGTAAGGCATTTACAGCATACATGTACATGCTGTAATGTTGGTCATAGGAAAGTTTTGGATTGGTAGGAGGTGCTTTCGAGATTTAGTTTCTATTGCTCTTGTGCGTGTGTGACTGACTACTAAGCAAAACCTGGGGTGAATGGATTGTGATTCACTCTGACGCATATCAGTTATTATCTCTGTCCTTGGGATTTTTTTTCCCCCCAAGTGTACACTCTCGGATATGGTTTAAATAGTCATTATCATTCTCGGTTCAAAATTTTGAATCCCTCAGATAGCATTTTAACAATAACAAAAGGATTTATCCATTTTGCTGTGGATTACACTAGATTGTGCCAAAGATTATATTTAGTTTTGCCACATGGATTATTTTTAGTAGTGACTGTACACATCACAGGCAGGTGGCCCAGCAGTCAAAATTACTGAACTAACAATGGTAAAACTCGTATTAGTATCAACCGCTGTGCTTATTTTGACATGCACAAACACACTCTACAGGTGGTTGCATGTGTCAACTAGTTAAACAGCATTGAATGTGAAGTGAGTAGGCACAGCAAACAGTGGAAGTCTGCCTAACAGAATTAAAGATTGTGAGATGGCCAGCAGCACTCATAATATAGTGCTTTAAGTCACAGATCCACAAGGGATTATAAGGGATTTTTCAAACTTTTTACCAAAATTATTGAATAGCCAAAGTTATTTGAAAGTCTGTCAACATGATTATATGATATTGAAATAAAAAGTTGTTTTGGACTGAGTTGCATTAATGAACTGATAAACTGTGTGGATGTTATGGATGCAGAACAAGTCAACTAGTGTAATACAGTTTCATATACAACACAGCTGCCATAAGAATATCTCATGAGTGGTTTTACAAATAGAAAGAATGTACATTGTAGATATCCTTTGTTCCCCCCCCCCCCCACACACACACACACCCACACCCTGTCACTTACTGATGTAAAGAAAAGAAAAGAAAAAAAAAAGTCAGAGGGTGCTTTCTTAATGCAGCAAACCAAAATGTCACTGATACAATCTATTCCGATGCAGGAATCATGTTCCCAGCTGCTTTAATGGAAATGTATGGATGCAAGGAGATGAAGGCTTTGATAGATTAAAGGATATAGAATACAAGATAGCTTATCATGGGTGTACAGCGTATTTGCATGTGTTTGATTGGGAGGAAGTGCATTCATAGTGTGCATTAAAACAAAACCGTGCACTGTGTTCATTAGCAGTGCAAGGGCACTGGAGTGACTGTAAATCCGTGGATGTACAAAGAAAACAGCATACATACATAATTATGCAGACCTGTGTTATTTCTGTTGATAACTTGAGTTAAAAAGATGTTTATGAGTTTATATTTGTCGAATGGAATATTCACAGTTCCTGACCTTTATTGTGACTAAGACTTCTTTTGGGTTTTTTTTTTGTGATCTACTTTCATATTATGTCCTCTTGTGAATTCACAACAATTCTGTTATGATATGATGTACAACTGTATACTGTACGAGCTGAAATTTTCGCGGTGGTTTTATTTTCGCGAATTTCGCGAATCGCCTTTGAATCGCGAAAATAACAACACGCGAAAATAACAACTCGCAAATAAGTAAGTTCAGTTAGACCCTCGCAACCGCGAAATTAACAACACGCGAAAATGTCCTCGAAGGACCAATTCGCGAAAATATCTGTACGCGAAAATTTCAGCTCGTACAGTATCCTGTATGTAGCTGTCAGTGGTTATGTGATACAGGACATGTAATCTAACTATGTACCCTTTTTTTGTTTGTTTGTTTGTTTGTCCTGCATTCTTGGTTCTTTGTGATATTTGACATCGTAGGTTTCATTCATTTAGGCCCTTTGATATTCAGTGAAGTGCTCTATCTATCTTATAAGAAATACCTTGATACTGTATTCAATAAAGGCAGGGACACTACCGTTTAAGCTCAGAGAAAAAATGGATGAAAGATGAAATATCAATAAACCATCACTCAGGAATACTCGTAGAATCTCATAATTACATGCAACAATTTCTTGTGCAATACTAGTACTCTATGCATTATATATGAAAACACACACACACACACTGCATTTTTTGATGATTTGACTTCTTTGATGAGAGCGTATGCATAAGGACATAAATTTTACAATGTCCCCTTTGCAGCTCAGAATGTATTATTTTTCCAAATACATTTAAAGTTTTGAAATTTTGCTACATAATTGCTATTGTTTCAGGTAATTGCACAAAATATTCTCTTGTCAAAAACGATTAAATGCTAGCTGTTTCAAGAACAGTGCTGCATTGAGGAAATGATTGAATGTAGCTAGAATGAAGCTTAGTAGCACTCCTTACTATCTGTTTGTTTGTTTGTTTGCTTTTTTTGTCTTTTATTTTTTGTTTGTTTAATTGAGAATTAAAGACTATGCTGTTTCTGCCATGTTTATGCTCACAGACCCTGGACCTACTATGGGACGACTACCAGAGGAAGCTTGTAGACCAGATCATGAACCCGCTGATGTCTTACCAGGCCAAGTTCCCGGAGGTCAAAGTAAGTGTCAGGAAGGACAATGAAGGCGGAAGAGCTGGAAAATTGCATAACATTGTCATAGGTATTCACTGTTGCCAGTGAAAAGTGCAGCAGTCAGTCAAGAACCACAAACTATGCTGTAGATTTGTAGATTTGTTCAGCTCAGACTAATCAGGAGCATTGTGTGTGCATGCATTTAGTGGTTTCGGGCAGGTCTTTTTCCTTTGTTGTTATAGAAAAATATTTTTTCTCACTATCTATGGCTTGTGTGTACATGCTTACTTGTCTGTTGTTGTTTGGGGGGGGGGGGACAGAGTACAATAAGAAAACATGAGTTTATTTTGATTGGAGACATGTAGTTGTAAGTTCGTGTATTTGTTACTTCCAGTGCGTAGCTCATGGATATAAAGTGATGATATCGATGTGATATAAAAGGCAAAATGACATTAAAATAGTGATGAACACGTCGCTTCCTGTGACTGAAGAGCAAGAGGGAGGAGTGAGTAGGGTCTGTGGGAGAATGGAGGCGCCTGGAACCATTCCAAGCAGGTGCCGAGCCCCTGGCCAAACCCAGCATGAGAGCCAACGTAGGTGGGTGTGAGGGTTCTCTGGCTACGGGCTGCCTTCATGGAGGGTGACTGATAGTTTGTATGTTGGGAGTTAAGAACGTACTACTCAACTCACAATCACACGGCAAGGAAATGTAAGGAAGTATGTGTCCTCGTAACCAAACTATCTGATATTTTAAGGGGTTTAAGAAGATTTTAAAAAGAAATATTACCCCGATCTGCAAAACATGATGGGGAATTGTTAAGAGAAGAGGGGTCATGTATTTCAGTGAGTGACGACACAGATGTTGAAGCCATGTAGCAACAGTTGATTCATGGCAATCGTGAACATTTTGCAGATGATGTTGGCAGATTTTTATTTCATGTACACTCTAAAAGTGTTGCATGTACACATAAGCAGTTTGTTAAATATCAGATGATACGTTTGTCACGTTGAACATAATAGTGGTAAAACGCTTTTCATCAGAATGTTAACTTATTGAAAGTTCGTCATTGTTATATGAAGTGTTTGTAATTACTAATATAGAAAGCAAGTTGCCCAGCAATGTCTTTTTCTTTGGGGGTGGGTGATGGGGGAGGGGTGAAGGATGGGGAGTGGGGTGGGGGAGGAGGGAATGGAGAAGGGAAAAGATGAGTCAGGAGACCTTTAGTGGGCCACAGCAGGGCACCCTGTGGAAAACTGGCTGTCAAGAGTCTTTGCAGTGTGATGTATGGAAGGGGTACATTATCATTCAGCCAACTTCCCTTTATCCCAGCGCTTCTAGGCAGTATGCTCATAAGGCTGATATTGGCTTGTGCAACATTGGGTAAAGTCTTTTATATAGGATTCAAATGTTTGCCCTCATTAAAGGAATGGTGTAGTTTTGGTCGAGATTGGGATTCTGATTTTTAGTTTCTGCAAGATAATTACAAACTGCTTATTTGATATATTAAAGAGCATACAATTCTAGGAGGATTGAAAAGTTTGATGAAAATAGGTTTTGAAATGGCTGAGATATTATAAAAAACAAAGTGGTCCAAATAAAAGTTGGGTCCCACCTTTTATTTGGATTACTTTGTTTTGCTTCTGGGGATCTCATCCAATTCAAAACCAATTTTCATAAAAAATAGCTTTTAATTTTTCGTGGAATTGTATGCTCTTTAGTATTTTAAGTAAGCGGTTTCAAATTATCTTGCAAAAAGTTAAAATCTGAACCCCCATCTCAACCAAAACTATACTATCCCTTTAAGACATGCGATCATTCAAGATTATATATTTATGTGCATTTACAAAGGTTGAGTGCCCCTTATGTGAGAAATTTGCTTGACTGTCTTTGTGTTTTTTTTTGGTAGAAATTCATATCAAGTTCATGGTATCAGTGTGGGATCAGCTGCAAAACATCTACAAAATTTCAGCAAGACTGCACAGTTTAATTGTAGTGTAGTCCTGTGGACTCTGCTTTCTTAATTGCTTTGATTGGGCAGTCTCAGGGAGTGTAAATGAGTATTGTACATTTTTACTTGTGATTAAAGACTTGATTTTTATGATAATATTTGCAGTCTGTTGTTGTAATGTTTTCTGTAAAACTTTATCCTTCCTGTATAAAAGTAGTCCAATATCAATTAGACTGCAAGTGATGTAACAGATGTTTGATAATTTAAGTTATTTATTTTTCCAGAAAGAGAAGAAAGGGATTCAACATGTCATTCAAAATGCAAAATGCAAATGCAAGGGCAAGCAGTCTATATAAGCAAGGCCGCTGTTAAGGCGAGTGTCTCGTACATGTATTTGCATGTATGTGCTTAATTGCTTTTGATAACAGAGGGGTCCCTTAAATTTGTCAGTATATCGTGACAGTGCTGAACTTGGATCACTGCCATCATTTTGATGAATGCAAAATTCTGACTTTTAAGTACATGTATGTGTTTATGAACCAGAAGATTTCAAACAGTAATTAATTTTGTGGAGGGATTCTGCCAGTCTGGTTAGATTGGGATCATTTTTTTCTATTACTCTGCAATTCAAAAGTGCATGTAGTTTAATTTGAGTTTGTGCTCAATCTTTTTACCAACCATTTCCTGCTGTGACACAATTTTCTCCTTTTTAGAAACGAATGGAAAAGCGCGGAAGAAAGTTAATAGACTATGACAGCGCAAGGCACAACCTGGAAGCTTCAAAGAAGAAGGATGATCAGAAATATACGAAGGTAAAAGGCAGAAGGAATGAATTGTTTTGCAACCTTCAATGATCAAAGAATCACCTTTCAATACATAATGCCACAGTATTATAATTCACCATCCATTTAGGTAACAAGGACAGTATTTAGCCTCTCTTTTACTATGTGTATATGCAATATATTTCTTTGCTCTTTCAGGTGTGACTGAGATACGTAGTAGAGGTTTTTATTACAGTGGTTTGATTACTTTCTTAAGATGATAATAAAAACTTTGTAGAATGGAATACATGACGTTTATAGTTTCTTCGGAGTATTATTCATACTCTATATAGCATGTGCACTTCACTCATATTCACAGCAGCCAGACATAGAAGGTATAGGAAATGACGCCTGTATTTCTATTTCTGTGTTATGACAGTACTTAAAAATCCAGTTTATGTCCCCTAAGAGCTTAATGGTTTCCAAGAAAAGAATGACCATTATCACCTAGGTTGTTAGAGCTGGTGATATGGCTTGTTTATATGACAAGCTGCTGAATAGTTCGTCAAGACTTGCAGTATGTTTTCTTTTAGACGAGCACTTATTTCCTATACCCTGTTTAGGTATTCTATGTGGAAGTGAAATTCATTGTGAGCTTGAGTGCTGTATTTCATTCCAGAGTGTTTTCATTTGACGAAGGAAAATGACATGTATTCTGTGATGTCATATTCAGAGCATTTTTTTTTTTTTCATGTGGATTGTACTTCAGCTGTGTTCTGTGATATGATTTGTAAAAGTTTTGTAATAACATAATTTTCTTTAACTGTAGCATTGAGTGAAAAAAAAGAGCGAATACATGTATCTCCCTTGTAAGAATACTTACAGAATGCATAAAAAGTTAGATCAGTCATAATAGGATAATATTTGGTCCCTGTGGTGCTTACAATGTATCAAGCACTGAGACAGGTCACCATATCACCTTCCCCCTCCCCTTTGTGATTAAATGTCATTTATTGGGCAGTAACTCTCTGGAGTGATGCCAATCCTCATCTGGTAGATATTCTCACGTGTCAAGATATGTGTTAGGAGAACCTGTCCATCCTGTCACTTTTGGCAGCCACTTAAAAGCGGTTTCCGGATTTCTGTCATTGAAAAATTTTTATCACAAATACGGCAATAGTTGGCAAAAATTCAATAAATGAAAGCTTTTTCTGTGTGCTATTGTCAATGCAGAGAATATTGATGTATTACAAGTTTACTACCTAGTTAATTTTCTGCAGATGTTTTCTCCCATATTTCCTGGATTTTGCTCAGGCATTATGAAGGAAAGGGGAATAAACTTCAAGCTATAAACTAGAAGAATAAAGAATATTTAGGACCATGCATAAATGTATATTTAGCCATTAGGAAGGAGAAAATGGCAAGCTTCCATTTTTGAACCTTTACTTCTGCGTGGAAAATATTTCCTTTCAGTTGAGAGTTGAATACAGTATTCATCACAGGATGTTTTGATACCTGAAGTACAAATAACAAAGAATTCTTAGGCAAGAAGTTGACTTCGCCTGATTGCTCCTTCCTATGAAAACTAAAAAAAAAAAAGAAAGAAAAAACTATTAAGAAAAAGACCACAAAAAAAGACACAATAAATAACAACATCAACAAAAATTCTGAGGACTTGCATGAAAGGCACAATCATACAATCATTAAAAATGGGAATTGGACTCGTGAGTTCATTGGAATTGAAAACAAAGTATCATCATGTACAGTATGTATGCTCTTGGGCTACATTTAGTAAAGAGGCTCATGGAATAGATTGGTGCTCCCATGGAGCCTGAAATGCACACATCCTTTTGTCGCCTCACTCGTTGCCAAGGTAACCATAATTGTAACTTGCTGATGCAGCTGTCATGTGAACACGGGCCCAGAGCGTGACTGGGCTTCTGCACATGCACAGGGAAAGTTTTTAGAAAATACACATGATAGATTGCAAGCTTGTTGTCAAGTAATACACAAAAGGAGAAATAATGTGTTGTGTATACATAATTCCTTGTCTCTTAATACAGCAGGACATGAATAATCATTTGGAGAAAACATATCATTTTTTTTTTTTTTTTTTTGCGATATCTTTTTGTGGAAAGTGAAAAACTATTTATTCTCTTAGGAGCAATAACAGAATGATGTTCTCTGTTGACAATACCATGGACATAATGATATACTGTAAAACACGAGATTTTCGCTGCATGAAATTTTCGTGAATTGGAGCCGATGGCCTTTTTCGCAGCATAAAATTTTGCGAGTTGTCTCTAATATTCAATGCGTATAGCGTAGACAAGAACTTTCATGTGCATTTTAATTTTGCGGATCTTGGCTCTCGCGAAATTTGCGAAATTAAAATGCACGCGAACATTCCTCATTGTACAGTAACCTGATATTACCAACTTCTTACCTTTTAATGTATGTAAAGTTAATGAAATTACTCTGTCTTTGAAATGAACTAAAATGATAGCAGTGACTTTTACCCATGTTATACTTTGTCAAGAGAAGAAAAAAAAAAGAGGGAGTAGGCATCCAAATTTGTAAAAATGACTCATTTCTACAAAGTAGAATTCTAAATGATAATCAGCACTGTATATGATCCCTGCTTTTGTAAATCACTTGACAACAATCATGACAAATGATACAGAAGGTGGTGACAGGTGGTTAATGTAGATTAGAAGCACAAAGAAAACAGATCTCCCATCATTTTTTCTCCTGTGAAAAAAAAAAATCTTTATTACAATACGCAATAATGCTTATTGTGAATTATTAATGATATTTCACAATGAAGTTTGCAGATGTGTAGTACATCGGGCAAGCATACACTTGCATTTCAGCTTGATTCAATTTTGTGTGCTTGTTCTAAGAGGACATTTTTGTTTTATTTCTTGCAAGCCTATCAAGCGATAACATCCACTCAAATTTCAGCACTAGGAAGCAATGAGATTTAAAAATGTGACAAGGCACATCCCCCTATACTCTGGGGAGTAGCATTCAGTTAAACAGCATTAACACTCAATAACAGGATGTGTTTAAGTATTTATGAGAATCAACGGAATCAGAATTGCTTTTTGTAGTGCTGTTCTCTGATATGGTATGCAGGAGGCTCTTGACTCTCTCAACAAGTGTTTACGAGAAGCCCTTTTTGAGTGTGTTGTGAAATGAAGACTTTTATTTTGGTGTCATTTTCACTTCCATTACCCCGCCAGGCCCAGGAAGCGTACAATGAGGCGAGGAAGATGTATGAGGAGCTAAACTCTGACCTTCACGAAGAACTACCCACGTTATATGACAGGTAAAGTCAACCACGCATGCCTTACTCTTACAAGGAAAACAGTTTTTTTTTGTTCTTTCCCCCAGGATGATTAGGCAAAAATATTGTGTAAAAACCGAACAACTGAAAATATCAGAACAAAATCATTTCACAGAATGCAGCTCCTAGGTATGTAAGGGAACATGAATATATGCATCATGATTCTAGCCTTTGCAAACCAGAAATGTTTATTCAGTGAACTTTGGCCAGAACTGATTCCAACATTTGAAATTGTAGAGTTTTGACTAGACTAGGTACTCATTTAGGACAGGGAATGCAGTCCATGTGACGTACCAAAAGGGCAGCATAACTAAGTCAGGAGGAAAGATTACTTCTACTGACATCTGTAAACCTTTTGAATCACACGGTGCGTGACCTACGATTGTTTCTGTTTGTGTTTTCTTTTCCTGCCGCCTGCGTGGACAGTCGCATTCCTTTCTACGCCAACACCTTCCAGCTGCTGTCTGCTGCCGAGTCTACGTTCTACGAGGAGGTGGGCAAGGCCAAGTCCTCGGTGAGCTCCATCATGGGTGTCCTCTACCAGGATGCCACTGAAGGGAAATACGACATTAGGAAGAGGTGAGGAACTCTCTTGTAACTCTTGCTCTTCACTGAGGTTCTGTAAGATTACACTTTTTCTGGGTCAAATAGCATGATGTAGGCCCACAAATGACAACACTCTATGCTACTATCAAAATGAATGAATAGAGTCATATAAATAATCATGATAGCAATCTATAGTCAGAACCTAGTATGTACATATATTCTTCTTCACTGCAAGATCTTCTATATGCATAACAATAATGCACAGCTAATTAAAAAAAAAAAAAAAGAATGTATCTTTGAGTCTTGATTTAAAGACTGCTTAAAGTTAGAGATTTCGTGATTTCTAATGGTAAGATATTCCACACACTGTGTGAGCTGCACAGGAAAATGCTCGGTCTCATAGTGTTATTTTTGTTTTACATGTTGAGACTTGTATCCATAGTAATGTCTGTGCAATATTTTTTTGTTCATGCCTAACTAGAAAATTTGTAGGGGCAGTGTTTCAATATTATCTCACATCTCCTACCAGAAAAATTATCTTCATTTTGAGGGGAAAAGCAGTGAAAATATAAAGATCAGAAGAGAAACAGAATTGAATGCTTAGTGTCTTGAATAATAGGATGTTTTGTAATATACATAAACATTTTGAGATACATCATGCGGCCACATAATTTGTAGTTAAAGAGTACCTCCAAGCCTTAAAAAAAAGAAAGATTTTTTTATCAGTTTTTGCTAAAAAAAACACATGCCATTCAAATATATATAGTGCGGCTTTGATTTCTCTGAAGAGAAAACAAGGGGAAAACGGTGTTTACAGAGTTGATTGCGTGTATGAATTCCATGCACAACTTCGTCTATCTGTGTGTATTCATGATACCTGTATGTTCAATGGTTATTGCTTCTAAACTAACAGGTCCATTGTATTGAAAATAGTTAGCATTAGCCGCCCACACGAATGTACAGTTTATTGTATGTCCAGACGAACTATTGTCACGTATGCGAGCGGGAATAGCAACCTGATTCTTGGAGAGGCCATACAATGTAGCTGTATGGCTCTACATTGCATCAATTGCATTAAATGATATATCATTACAGAGTGTCCAACTAGCAAAAGATTGCACAAATGTTATCTTTTTGTTGAGTCAGTAGGAATTTGTAGGAAATATGTTTATTAGTGATATATCTGTCCTGAAGCACATACAAAGTCCTTGCCAAGCAGTTCTTTTTTTAAAATGGTTCCACACTATTACTGGTGCTTTAAAGGTGTGATACAGTATTGGTAGAGGTGAGAATTGGGCTCTTAACTTTTTGTGAGATATCAAGAAATCGTTTGTAAAATAGTACAGAGCGTACCTTTGTAAGAGGAATTCAAATTTTATTTGATGAAAATAGGATTCGGAATGGCTGAGACATCAAAAAATTAAGTAAAACAAAGTGATCGTAATAAAAGCTGGGTCCCACATTTTATTAGAATTGCTCTATTTTGGGTATCTCAGCCATTTCAAAACCAATTTTCATCTAATAAACATTGAATTCTTTTATGAATTAGATGCTCTTTCATATTTCATAAGAGGTTTCTCATAATCTCACTCCAAAATGTTAGAAACCTGAGGTTAGGTCTCAACCAAAACTATACGATCCCTGTAAGCTTGACCTTGCTCACATGTTACAGAATCTGATGGTTGATGTATGTCAATCCTCATGACCCTTTTTTTCCCATATTTTGTGTAGGTTTCTTCTTCTTCTTCTTGTGGTTAAGTCTGCCTCCTTCCAATAAAGCTGAAGATTCTTGCAAACTTGTTTCTCAAGTTACAGAGTGTTTCTCACTTGTCGAAGTCATTTGATTCCTATCTGTGTGACTTCTTGCACCCTATACGTGCATATAAACATTCCTTCATATATCTTGCTTCTTATACGTTTGTTATGTAGAGAGAAAGGGAGACTAGACAAAGAGAGTCGAGAGATTTGCTCCATGCTCAAAGAATGAGGGTTTCCTGTGGGTTTTTTTTTTAACAGCTAAATTTGATGTAGTCCAAGTAAGAAATGGGGTGTGAGGGGTGGATTTAGGAAGTGGTTTTGATCCCGTTCCGATGCTGTCTGTGTCTCGCTGTTCACAGTATCAATGAGACAGAGTTAGTCACCATGATGGATGAGCCTCATAGGTAATTACTCTGCAGACACTTTCTGAACAAGCAAGGAGACTGCAGGGAATTGTTCTTGATTTTTGATGTTTTCATGCAGTTTTGGTTCCAGCACTGAATGATTGACAGGTGCTTTTGCATCTTGAGGCATTAACTGTATGTTACATTTGTTGCAAAATATTTGAAGTGAGGAAAAACAAGTAGAAAAGGGGAAAGATTTGTATTGATAATGTGTGCCATATTATATCATGTCATCCTAATCATTTTCATATTGCATTACTCTAGCACTATCATTGTGTTTGCGTATGTGTATAGTGTGTTTGTGTGTACTTTTAGGTCCACCACTATAAGAAAATAAGTACAGCATGGATTATGAGCTGCATGCATTGATCCAACCAGTGTCACTCTTCCAAGGTGTCTCTGTATGCAAATTGCAGTTTGCATCATTTTTGGGGATGGCTGTGTGCAGAAGTGACCCCTCCCCCTCCCCACTTGTGGAGCAGTACAGGTTTTCAAGGAATGTTCCAGAATATTGACTGTTTGGAGTTAGACAGTTGTTATTGTTAACAAGTTAACCGGATGTAATCTCTTTGTCTTTCCTTCACTCCCTTTTTCTGCGGTAGAGACAGGATGTGGACACAACTTGACAGCCTGACATTGAAACATTAGACATCCACCTCCCCCCCCCCCCCTTTGTCATTGAGAATCTGTGATCCCTGAAGAATGCAATATTTCCTTGGTTTACCCTGCAAATGAACTTGAAGTTGCTGCTGGTTATGTCGTTTTATCTATTGTAATACAGTAGTTCATACACATGTATCTCATGTTGACATGCAAACAAAACAAAACAAAACAAAAACAAAAACAACTAAAAACAGTCCAAGTACCAATAATCCATAGATCTCAAGACATATTAACAGAGCCAGATCCTACAATAGTGGGTTATATACTAAAAGGTGACATGCCAAACAGCTTAATAATTTCACCGTGTAAGATATGCCGTATTGAGCTTTGTAGGGACACATTTTTGTTTGATTTTAAGTGTGTCTGGAATGGGCATGAGTACAGACATACGAAGGAGCACCCATAGAAAAGTAGTGAGCCTTGATTCATTATCACACTTTTCCCTCATCATTGTCTGTGTAGTTGTCAAGTCTGATCAGTGTGTTGAAAGTTGTCTGAGCCTTCCTTTCACAGGGAGTTTTAAGAGACAGTTATTTCATCTCCTGTGGCTCAACTCAAAAGCTTGCAGCTGATTTATCCATTGTTAATGTGTTGCCATGTTTGCTGCATGTATCATGATAACACAATAATTGTAAATCTCTCTGGGAAACATGGCTTGGGTTAAGTTCAGTCATGTTGTTGACTTCAGTCTTGAATACATGTGTATTTTCAGAGCAGTAAAAAAAAATCCAAGATAAGAAAGAAAAACCATTTACAGGAGATGACACTAACAACTTTATGTTTATAATGTATAGTGTAAAATACTGAGAATCCATGAAATTGTAACAGGTTGGCAAAATGTATATATCCTGCTTGAGCTTTTGCCAACCCGAGTTTATATTATATTCTTATTTTGATTGTATGAAAACATACTGTCGTGTGTTAAAAGATATATTACATGCATTTTGTGTATACTTTACATCACCTACAGAGATTATGGGAAGGGATTTTTTCTTCTGTTTTTTGAAAGCTATGGGTCTTTGTCTTTTTGTTTTATTTTTATTTCATTATCTTTAATGGATACCACATATATGTTTCTTAGTCTGAAATTATGGGTGAGGACAAGCACATTATATTCACCCTTCATGAGCCCAGGCACTTACACCTGTAGCTTAACTTGCCAGGCTCTTTCATTAGCATTCAGTAATCCCCTCCATCTTTGACCTAGTTAAAGTTAGCTTGCCCACTCAGGTGTAGCAATGTGCCTCAGTCCAACAGGAAGGCCATAGTGACACCGTAGGGATTATGGGGATTAATTAATCTCTATTCATTGACAATTAGTTTCCAGATATCTGTGCCAATTGACGAAGAAGGCACTCCAATGCATGTGCCAATTAGTGAAAGGAGCACAGTAATTGTTGAATACAAGTATTGTAGGGGAATGCAAAATTTGTTGTATAATTTCTATCACGTACATTTGATTTGTACATGACCTGCTCATAATGTTGGGGTGTGGTCAATATTAGCTATTTTGATACAGGCGAAACTATCAGAAAAACTTGGAGAGACACAAAAAAAAAGAAACATTAAGGGCATACATTGGTGTATGAGGTGTTTATTTGAGTGTGTGTGTGTGTGTGTGTGTGTGTGTGATGTGTATTTAAACACTACCTATTGTACATACCTAACACTTTCTGTAGGTCTGATTTAATTTGCAAATGTTATCTTGGTTGGCATGTACTACCTATGTTTCCATTCTGATATTCCATTGTTTGCTATAAGGGAGTTCACGGTTACGATTTGCGCATGTGCAAAATAAAGGTCAAAAGAGAATGTTTGTGTATTTGCCATTGACTTTCAAACGAAAAGAATCTTCGGGCAAATGAGGATTTGGAATGTTAAGTTGTGTGTTTCACCTTGTTAGAACGCTCAGGTGAAAGTGATTCATCAATAATGTTTAACAAAAGCTGCACACGCATTTCATTGACATTGATTACAAAGGTGGCATGCTTCAACAAAAAATGCTCTGTCACAGGTCCTTTCCATGTTATTTGAAAGTCTGTAAGTGTAGGGGTCAAATGAGACATGCGCTAACCATGAACTCACTTATTTACAAATAGGAAAAGAAAAAAAAAGCAACGGGGAAGGGGGTGTGTTTCTTTAAATACTAGGTTCACGTACGAAGTATGTATGCTACATAAGGTCCATATTTGCTGAGCTAGATTTAAGGCTCTGTACTTGAGTCTTGGTAAATTAGCTTTAAAGAGTCTCATTTGGCCAAAGTACTTAATGATTACAAAAATAGTGCACTCACATGTTATCCATTGGATGTGGCACTTCATAATCTTTGAACAAAAGCTTTTCGTTTCTGTCATACAAAGTGTTAATGGCTAATGAAATGTGTAAGCATATACATACTGGACTATTACTCATTGTTTTGCTCACATTACGATGTAGATTATTTCCATTTAGTGGAAAGAGTGTAAGACATTATGATGAGGTTTAGTCGGAGACTCAGGTAGATAATTAATCAGGATTATGCCTACCTGGCTGGAGGTGAGGTAGCCGAGTCCAAAGGTACCTCAACACATTTGTAAACTAGAATGGAGGTAATCCTGACACACAAGTAGTGCTTTCTATGTTATTGCTGCCAGAAATATGTGGAACCAATGTCTTGTCAAATACCAAGTCATTAACCTTAAACAAACTGTTTTTTTTAGAGTGTTTCTTGACCCTTAGATCATATGAACAGCTTGAATCAAATGTGTGTTTGTTTGTTCATTTTGGTTAGGGATTTTCACTCATGCTACACAAGTTTGTGCATTTTGGAGAAAGCCAGCTATTGATGCCTGCTTTCCTCCTTGTAATCCATGGATATTTGTGAACTTGCTGCGGCCTCATTGTTGGCCTGATACCTGAAGTAAATTAGTTATTTGTGCTTTCCTTGCTTATGCGTAACAGAATGTAAAGGCATTTCAGCAAGATGAATTGATTACTAACCCATAAAGGTGTGGATTGTGGTCTAGATGATTTATCATTATGTTATCTGTCATACAAGCTTTCTTTACAAGAGATGTAGAATGGAAGAATGTGATTGTGTTTCTAACTCCTTCATTTGTATGATTTGTCTATTATCTGTCCAGAATCTTTTTTCAGCCATGTATTGACTTTTATGATATCATGACTATTTGCAGTAGAATATGATATTGCTTGCATATCATGATAGTGTGCTGTTGTTTTCTGTTTCTATGAAGAGAAATATCTTATCTGTGTGTAATTGTGTGTGATATAGATTTCTCCATTAGTTTTTGTCAAAATATTCAAGCCTTGCCTTTTTATGTGTATAACTTTGTGGACAATAGACCCCATTAAAGAAGAAATAAAATGAGATATACGTATATTCACATGTACTTTATTGTAGGAGTAAAAATATATTCATATATAGAGAGACATATAGCAGCTATCTGGAAGTTACAAGAGAAACTTTTTTTTTTATTTGATTCTGTGATCAAAGTTGCTTCAATGGTCTTTTATATGTGATATCATGGATCACGGAAAATGTTTGTGTGAAGAAGTCTCTTTTTATGACAATGGCTACGTACAAAATGTTTACTATGTTTAATATTTATGCCGAGCTTTCTTTGCTTCAGTATTTGATGGAAGCTTGACAGATTTCTCCATTACTTTAAGTATTGGTTTTTCTATGCGTGCCTTTTGTGAGGTATGACAGTTTGTGGATATATCTTGCTGAAGTCTTGATCAAATATGCACTACCTTCCAGGATACCAGAACTCTTGCGCCAGAGCAACAGCAGCAGCAGCACGCCCCCGTCCACCATCTCTTCCCCCATCAGCCCCGCCCAACAGAAGACCCCCAACGAGTCGCCCCTCTACTCGGTACCCGCTCCCATGGACCAACGGCGGAACCTACCAGAGGACAGGGATGACGACGATGATGATGATGATGAGGACCAGACTGCGGAGTACCAAGTGCCCAGATCGACCCCACTTGAGGTATGATAGTCATACGAGACTGGCCTTACCTGTGTGGTCTCGTTTCCTAGACTAAACCCTACAATAGAGGTTTTTGTTTTCCAGCTGCCCTTACTTGTAAAAAACAACAGAAAGGAGACTGTCTCTCCTATGCTTGCCAAAGTTGTAGGGTTCATTGACAGATCTCATTAGTGAGTGATGCCTTTTGTAATAAACACCGTACGTGCAAAGCGTATGTATAGTATAGAGAGGTCAAGAACAACTTGTTTTTGCCGTTTTGTTTGAGTGAAGACTGCCCACCTCTCTATGACCCTTAAACCAGTCATAAGTAATTTTTCCTGCACAGTGTTGGGGGAGAAACAGAACAGGTGTAAAGATATGTGTAAAATACTACATGCAAGTAGGGTGTTTGGTTGTTTTTCTTTAATGAAGGTTAATTACCAAAAAAAAAAAAAAAAAAAAATGAATCATATCACACTCTATGCCGGGATCTATTGTGTACGCCATATATTTGTGGGGGGTTTAGTTTTGTGAATTTCACGAGTTGAGTGCAATTTTTAATTGTTAATTCTGGTTCCTGAAATAAAGGCGACGTGCTCAGATATATTTCTTTATTGATTGTGAGCTTACTCGCAGAATTATTCAGAAGTCCTGATTTACAAAAAATAAAAAATAAAAAAAAATGGACTCACTAAATCTATGGCATAATATTATACTGTAGACCTGATTTGCATGTGACAATTCTTTGATGATTTTTTTGCTTGTCTGTGTCAGATTTACATCTTGCCATATTGTTTTCCCTTCCCAGAGCAACCAATCTCCACCAGGAGAAACAAAAACTCACAACGGCACACCCCTGCCATCATCTCCTCCTCCGTTACCCCAGACAAACGGTTCCCTTCCAGCTGGTGTACTATACAGGGTGAGCATTTCTCTTTTTCTCTCCTTTAAATATGGGCCATCCCTTTTGCATTCCTTCCCAAATAGCACAGAACATGATATATTCCACCAGAATGACAAGACTATTGTAAAGCTATAACATTTCTGTGATATTTGAAGGTTGTTAGCTGTTAAATTCAAATAATGCACCATATGCTTACCGTAACATATTTTTGTACGAGGCACAGCTGCATATACTAATCCTCCTGTCGTTGTAATATGATTTATACTTCGAATAAAAGATATGCATGTTAAAGCTGTCAGAAAGGAAGAATTCACTAGCTTATTTTACTTTGTTATCTATGGCAAATAACAACATACCACTTACATGAACTACATAAGTGCATCACACAGGTTTGTAAAACTAGACTAATACAGCTGTAGGTTAGATTTGCAATTTTTCGTAGTACAGAATAATTATCTGAATCTTAATGGTCAATTTAACTCAACAAATAAAGACCCTCTTGGGTTCAAAATTTACAGGAGGCTTCCAAATAGTGTTTTCTTCAGTACCTAAGTGTTCTCACCAAATTTTAAAAAATTTGCTTGCAAAAGGGATGACCTATCTTTAATGATCCCCCTTTCTTTCTCAATCTATTATTTGATCATCCCTTTGTTGTACAGTGGAGTAAGAGAAAATAGAGACTGCTCCACACAAACAAACCCCTTACCTAAGTCTTATCATTGGTCCCCTATCCAGTGATTAGTGCATAGTTTGTGCTGGATGAAATTTGGGATGTTGAGTCTGAAATCAATACCTCAGATGTCTTGCCTGTCTGGTAATGGATCATGCTGAGTGAAGCCTTGCAAATTGGGTTGATCTTGGCACAAATTAAAGTCACACTGTGTTAAACTCTGTGGTATCATTTGTCAAATCTGATCAAGGAGTGCTGTCTGAGCTCATGGTAGTACTCGGCAAGAAGTACTTTGATGTGTTGCGTGAGACAATGAAGTATAGAACGAAACAAGACCAGGAAATACCACAAGCCCTAGGATAGGTTTCTGAATGTCCATGTGTGTTTAGCAGAGGAGTCTTCAGAGCAGATACTCAACGACGTTTACGATCTCTTCACAATTGTTTCGTTTAGATTGTTGTGAGAACAATGGAATCAACTTACAGACCCTCCTTGTCTTATTGAAAGTTAGGCAATTTATTTTATGAAAACACTAATGAAGCTGCCATGCAGTAGCGCTGTATGGCAACATGCAGATAACTTTAATTCAATATTGTTATAGGATAGTGCTTTGACAATGGCTATTCTCTTATGATGATATCTTTTGAATCAATTCTTTTTTTCTTTTTTTTTTGCATGTGACCAGCCAAAGTGAACCACTCTTATGAACATTGTCCATCAAGTAGTGTTTTGAGGGCCACCAAAGCAATAACAGTTGTATAATATACCTTTCATGGAGGAGATTTTGTACATCACATAATGTGCAAAGTGACCAGACATTTCTAAGGCAAACTAAATTATTTTTCAAAGGTTGTTGCACAGCCAGCTATACCTTGCATCATGCTAATATTTGTACCCCCACCCACACATAGTGTGTATGGGGGTATATGGGAATCAATCTGAGGTCGGGTGGCCAGTTGATCGGTCAACCGCTATCAAAGGAAGATATATAAGTCACCTTTTTCGTTAGTATTGCATATTGCATTGCCATGGCAATGATAATTTTTTAAAAACTCCTACAAAATGTTGTCAATCAAACTACTCTCTCATTTTTTGAGCAATTAACTCCAAATTTGGCATGCAAGACTGCTATCAAAGGAAGATGTGCAAGACACCTTTTTCGCTAGTATTGCATAATTTATTGCCATGGTAATAGAAAATTTTTGAAAAATCGTATAAAATGTTATGGATCGATTTACTCTCTCAGGTTTATAGCAATTCAATTGAAATTTGGAATATACGATCAATGTAATCTTGTAGTTGTGCAGGATGCCTTTTTTTTTTAACAAATCTGTTGCCAGGGCAACAGCAGTTTTTTTTATAACAAACATACAAAAATATGCGAATTAATCTGTCTCCCTCAGTCTTTGGGCATTTGGCTTGAAATTTGGCACATGTGACCGCTAAAGTACATAGATGTGCAAGCTTAGTCTTTCATCGTAAAACACTGTGTTGCCATGGTAACAGCATATTTTGCATGAAAATTAACAAAAATACTGTGGATACAGCTAACTCCCTCAGTCTTTAAGTATTTGGCTTGAAATTTGGCACATATGACTGCTATAGTAAAATTGAAATTTACAGGTACAGTAACCTTCCACCCACCCCCCCCCCCAAAAAAAAAAGATAGATCAGACAGGAAACACATGTCTATATGTATTTCTTGCTGTAAGCAGACATTGTCTGTCTGCATCTCATTACAAAGGAGCTGCATCAGAGAAATCAAGACCATAGTTCACTGTTTTGCTGATACACAAATCTCATACCTCATTTTGTTCTCTATTGGCATTATAGGTGAGAGCAACACATGACTATTCCCCAAGAGACTCGGATGAACTGACACTGAACAAAGGCGACATTGTCTGTGTGATAGAATTTGAAGATCCGGAAGATCAGGTATTTTCCATACCATTGTGAATGTGATATATGTAGTGATGGTGAGATGAACTAGTTGTCTACATGGAACATTAGTTGTTTTACTGCAACATTCGTATATACTGTATAACTTTTGTCTGTCTTGAACAATTCTGTACATGTGGTATTGCAATTTGTCACATGTTTTGAGCAATATGCCCCAAGTGATCCCAAAAGGGCAATGAAAAGTGGACATTGAGTGTCCGATGCCTTGGCATTTCACCCTGCATTTTGAAGCAAGACATACATTGAGATAGTTGTTGGAAATTCATATTGCACATTTTTTTTTTTTTTTAAATTGGAAAAAACAGACAATAGAAGTTCTTATTTGAGAAAGATAAAAAGGGAAATGAAGAGATTTGTGTGACATCATCACCTCCAAATTGCATATGGTTTCACGTGATACCACTTTCACATGAAAACATGGAAAAATGTACGATTGACTATTTCGTGTATTGATGAACTTCAAGCTTTCTACTGGTCTGATTTGACTCTGATGACACCAAGTTGATCATAATGTAAGACTGTGCTTTAATTGTGGAGAACACAGAGTGTAAAAAGTGACATTTGTCTGCATTTCTCTTTTCATTCTCCTCCTCCTCCTCCTCCTCCTCCTCCTCCTCCTCCTCCTCCTCCTCCTCTGCATCTGTTCCTGAAGGATGAAGGCTGGTTGATGGGCCACAAGGAGAACAGCTCAGAAACGGGGGTCTTTCCGGAGAACTTCACCTGCAAACTTTGATAACGGTACCCCCATGCCCTTGTCAGCATTACCCCAACTTCTCCAGTCATTTGAAACATCCTTGTGGTAATCTTGGACACTACCCGCGCCATCTCTCATGCCACCAACACTTGTGCATGTATCAACAAAAAAGCATGCTTACTGAATGACACATACTGCCCATGAGGTTTCATCCACGTTTCTGTGTATGGACATTTCAAGTACCCTTTTATGAGTGACTAGTTATTATTATTATCATAAAAAGAAAAAAAAAATCATCTGTACTCATGGTGCTGTGGGGTTTTATCAATTGTTATGTTTATGTTGCTTTTCTTAAACACCCAAATATAGGTGGTAATCATGATTTTAAAGATTTTACTTGATTTTATCTTCCACATTTAATTATACATATTGATGGACTTCATGGTGTGATATTCAGACATGATACCTGCTGAGTCAGAAATTTTATAAACTTTGCTTTCAATTTGTTTGCGTGTAATTTGGATCGTGATGCTGTTTACTGAGTTGAAAAGTATTTCACTGATTTTCAGGAGATGAAGTATCACAAAATTTCACTGTGCATTCATATAGTCGCCAAGTTCAGTAAGCATTGTAACTACTTAAACCAGGAACAAAGGAGGGAAGAACAAATAAAGTTACAGGAAATTGGAAATTTGGATTACAGAACACCAAATACAAGAATATTTCAACATTCCAATTTGGCCAGTTTTCTGCAGGATGACTAAAAATGATGCATACCACAAGCCTATTTGCTTGGTCAGATCCAGATCCGTTCACACATTGTGGTGATAAAGTGGTTGGAATTGCTTGGTCAGATGCAGATCCGTTCACACATTGTGGTGATAAAGTGGTTGGAATTCTTGTGTTTCAGCTCAAGAAGGGGTTCGGTATGCAATGACCTCATTGTGGAATCACTTGATGATGATTAGGATAGCCAGCATGAAACATCTCTTGACCCACACACCTTGAGTTCGATATCAGGAGGAATACATTGGTCATGAATTGTTGAATTTTGTCTTCAGTCTCAACGGAACCTTGTACAGCTCAAACTTTTAACTGGAATAAATAATGGATGCCTGAAGCATTCGTTTCAATCAGAATATGTCGTTTCACATTTGAAGTACGTGGAGAAAGTGTAATCTAGGTATGGCATCAGTGAATGATTTTGAATTTAGATGTTACAGATAAGTATGGACATACATATAAAGATTAGTGTCAGGGTTGTCAGTGATTTATTCTACTACAGATAAGGTGTCCAGATTTCTTTTTGTAGCGCAGAAATATCAAATTATGTACCAAGTGCATAGGCACTGTTTAAGGTCCCTTTGAATATATACGAGACAAACTAAACATGGAGGATGTTGGCTTGCCGCAGTGTAAAATATTGAAAACTTTTGTGCATTTAGGTATACACCCATTTCAAGGTTGAGATCACCGATCTAAATGAAGGCAAACATTTTAGTGAACCTAATTCAAATATTTGCATTATGCATCACACATGAAAAGAAAAGAAAAGGGGGAAAAAAAAAGAAGAAATCTAATTATAATCCACAGTGCTGAGTTTATGCAAGAGTATAAGGAATTGATACAAGAGTTTGCAAATTAAGTCATTAGTTAAAAAGCAGTAAACTTAATTGTTGATGTTGATTTTGTTTACAGTCAGGTATCAATGACTTTACCTCCTGCATCCATACAAGGAGAATGTTCACCTCACTTTTTGGTCTCTGCACTGAACAAACTTGTATCATGTACATTTGTTTAAAGGAGAAACATGCCCTTAATTGAAGCACAATGATAATCAGAATTGCAAATATGATTCTCAGCTTGAAGAAGAGTCTCATTGATGAAGACAAAGTCTCAATCATGTTATTCACGTTTGATTTATGTTTATTTATTTTTTAGTGGCATGAAAGTTATCGTTTCCTCGATGGGAATTGGAGGAAATGCGTCCAGTTAACCCTTTCAAAACAATGAGTGCTAATTGCTAATGATATTGTATGCAAAAAGGTTGCTAGATGTGATAGCGTGGTTAAAGGGCATTTATTACTCCACTATGGCTCAATGTAGTCAGAGGCAGAAAGACTTTATTCATTGTATGTGGGTGAAAATGGGAAAAATAGAGGGAAAAATAGCAAGAAAAATCAATGAAATAAATGACGATCTTGTCGGTTTCAAATTGGTATCTTCAAAATTGCTGCATTTCTCTCAGAGAGACTGAAATTTATTGCCTATTGTTTTATTTTTTACAAGTGACTTGTGCACTGTGTGAAGTGATGTCTGCAACATGGGTAGATGTACCAGGGAAGTGGTCCCACCTCCCTGGATGTACCCAGTCAGTAGCAAAGGAAATGATAGAGGAGGATTTTCTCAAATGTAACGCAAGGTAGTTTTGAATTCTGTAGGACTATAGCCCGTTATAGTTTCACTAATTCAACTGTGCTACGTGTCCCATGCATGACCCACTTGAATGAGCATTGACATACTGTATACACTGTACATTTCGCGTGATTTATATTTTTGTGAATTTCGCGAGTCACGTGCTATTCGGGAGTCAGAATGCTATTTGTGAATTTAACAACACATGAAAATATTCACTCTGATCCCGACATGAACATGACATGCATGTATACATTTCTCCATTCATTTCTGTACTCCATGATGACAAATTTAAACACTCACAAAATTGTCGGGAAGTCCCGATTCGCCAAAAAATCAGACTTGCTATTAAAATGTATAGCATATACAACACACCGTTAATGGCTGATTATATGAAGAAAAGAAAAGACAGGCAGAAAGAGAGAAAACATATAGCCTAGAATCTGTGTATTTGTTCTTTTTTCGGTCTGGTTTGCTGATAAATCTGGCATCATTCTCAATTTATCACTTTCCTGTCAAATTACTTGATTACTTGACAGACCCTTGCATCTTCAAACAAGTGTTTAACTGTTGTGTATCTGCCAAAAAAAATCTGTGTTTAATATCAGCTCCCACATCATATCAACCCATTGTGCAAACTACTCGCTGTGCTAGAATGAGGTAGCCGTCGTAAATGATCTAGGAAGATATCTTTGTTATAATAAAGGGTGGAAGTCAGTCATATGTGGTACAGAAATTACTGAGAAGAAAATGCATGCATTGATTTGAAGTTCTCCATGAGGTTTAATTGTCACCAGTATTATGTGAGCCAATCTTTGTTGAAACAAGTCAGCTATGCAAAGAAGTTGTGATTTTTTTTTTCTTTTCTGTAATTGTGTAACTGTACATTGGGCATGTAATTTCTTGTTGGTTTCTCGTCTAATTTGGTTGGCTTGATTTTCATTGTGCAGTAGGTAGGTGATTACCAATTTAATGCTTATGTTTTATTCGTATTGATCACAGTAATTTTAAGCACGATTGTACATAATTTTGTCTTTTTGGTTTTGACTCGTTATGTTATGTGACTCACAACATTTGCATACTGGTGCTCCTGCTGTGGAGCAAACTTTTAAATAGAGCCACTGTGAGTAAGTACTTGAAAGGGATGATTCTGTTGGTGGTAATCTTTGTAGGAGCATGTTGTAACTAGACTGCCAGTTCAGTGTAAAATTCGGCCCCTTTAATCTCATCCTATTATTTCTGTGATGCGGGAAGCTGTGTTCTGTGCAAGAAAACAAAATCATAGGATATTGGAGAAAAACAGGTAGTATTTGATCCGTCTTGGTATTCTCTTAGATGCAGCTGTGCTCAAAGGCTTGCTCAGAGTATGGTCCTCGGTGACAAAATGAAGCCAGATTCACAGCAAATTAAAAATCATGGTGTGACCAACCTGCCTAAATCTTGAAAGAAGTTGCTCATGAGCGTGTACATGTGTATGTTTCTGTTCTTCTGCTTTCTGTTGTCAGGAGGGGGCAAAATTTGGAAATACATGTACGCACATACGATGAGGTAACCTCATGTGACTTAGATTTGAGCTGGTAGACAGTTTTAATGTGTTGCACTCAATACATTACTAATATAGACTGAAGAAAAAGATACTTCTGTAAAGTACACCATCATGTCCAGCTGCTGACATTTGACTGTGACAGAAATGTCATGTGTGCAGTTCAGTGGATGTAAGTGCTGGTAGTAGAAATAAGTAATAAAAAAAGACAAAAGAGCCCAAGTACCTCCTGTTTAGGTCTTTATGAATCCATGTGTATGTGGCAAGGAAGGTCATCACAATGTACAGAAATATGCAAATGATTGTTGCAATTGAAGAATAATTTTGTTTGAGGTGGTAAAAAGCCTTGATAGCTTATCAGTGTATATTTGGAGTGTTGGGATGCACTTTTTGGTTGTAAGACACTGTTACTGATATTGACAAACCTTTTTTTTTTTTTGTTAATTTGCTATTAATTCTACCATATAATAATTCAACTTGTGAGTAAGATGTAAATCACACCTAGCCCTTGTTGGACAAATTAAAGATTAATTAAATTTAAAATTACTGTAATGCAAAACCTGATTTTTTTTTTTTTTTTTTTTTTTTTTTGAGCCAGCGGGAGATCCTTCAGCTCAGACAGTTCAACTTTAATTTGGAGTAACCGTGCATCCATGTTCATGATGTTAATTTTTAAATGCCATCGGTACTTTTCTCCATCTTAGTTAAATTATACAGAACTGTTTAAAGAGTGCTTTATGAAATGTACTTTCTGTCTAGATATCCTCTTTCAGCAAATCTCCATGTGGTGATCTTGAGGCAGTGGAGTATAGTTGTGCCAGTTTTCACACAAATTTGTCTGGGGTTCCTGTGACCCTTGAATATTATGCTTGAAAAATGTATTGAAGTTGATAGTCTTCAGTGAGATGCATCCTCTTACTAACATCAAGGAGGTATAGTGTGTGATACCTCCTTGCTAAAATGGGTATGGTGATTTTTATAGGTGGGTACTGCAAGCTTGCCTATGTGCTGATTTTAGAGTGTTCGGAAGAGACATGCAAAAAGCCAATTGTCAATTGTAATGTATCCTCAAATGGGCCAAAATTGATGTCTGCACAAAATTTAACCCAAGACAACAACTATTACCCCATTTTTTCCCATTGAGGGATTTGTCTTGCAGAACTGTATCAATTGTATTTTAATCTGTTATTGCTCGTGTATTTTATCAATTTATGATTTTATCAATTCTTATTTTGGGGAAGAAGGTGTGTTTATGCTATTTTCAAAACTAGTGTGTGCTTTATGCTTGTGAACAAGCAATCTGCTGGCTGAGTTGAATCGAGTTGAATTGCACGTAATGAATTGAGTAGTTCACAAAATATGTATTGAAATCAGTGATTTGTAGTTACTCTGCTACCACTGCTTTTATGTGAAGATACAGGATACAAAACAACTTGCGATTGTCCATGTTTGTATGTATGAGGTTCCATATTTTTCTGATTTGATGTGCACATTTCCCCTCGGTTATATAATTTGTCATTACTTTATGTGACATGTATTAGGCAGTCGGTAATTAACACAGCTTACTTGTTTTCATAGTTCCCCAATATTCATGATGTAGTGAATATGCAAGCCCAGTAGGAATATCATTTGCAGGTAAACTTTTTTGATGGTCTCTACATCTTTTATAATAACCATTCAGACAATCAGACCATCACAAAATTATATACTAGTATATTGTTAGTCCTCTGCATATATGAGTTACTTATTATATCAGTTTCCTTGAAATGCGATTGAAAATGATGGGGGAATGTAACCTCTATTGACAACTTAAAGTCAACATATGAGTGTCTAAGTTGTAAAATATCTCTTATTTTGTATCAAAGGAACTTACTAGATGTTACTTTCTATGAACTATTTATATATCTTTCTTGTAACAAAGTGTATTGTACATTGAAAAAACAAACAAAACAGAAGTGCATTGTAAATCTGGCAATCCGTGTGTATGTTGTGTATACTAAATCTGATATCAGAGCTATTGTAAGCTTCTCCCGTCAGCGTGAATGTAATATAATAGGCTAGCTTGTGATGACCTATACGTGTATAAAGCGTTCAGTGGAGCTATAGAGAGCGTTGATCTATTGTATACTGTGTGTAAATGTACATACTATTAAACCATTTTTCATTACAAGTTATGTGTGTAATGTGCATGTTTATGAATGAGTCAACGTGATAGCATGTTTGTCACAAAATATTGTCTTCCTTTCTGTCTCTCACGCTATGCATGTAGTACAAAATTACATTAATTTCGGTTTGGAGCAAATATTCTCCACACAAAATGCACTGTATGAAATCATTGAATATCAATGTTACAGATTCCTGTGTTCTGAAACGTACAGCTGTAAATTTTAACTTGACCATCCCCAAGGTCAGAATGGGTACCCCTCCTCCTCCCCCCCCCCCCCCCATGAATTGACTGTTACACTTTCAGTCCTGTGTTCCATTTCCAGGAACACAGGACTGAGGAAAAAGTCGATAAAGCTTTGAAAAACAGGAAAAACACTTCCTTCTACGTTAGCATGGCTGTCATACTTGTGCTTTATTTACAGAAGTTGCCCAGCAAGTTTGAACAGTTTCATGGCAGCAAAGACCATCAGCGTCGGGTATGGTTGATACGGCTTGCTCAGTTTGGTTTCAAGCCCCTCGCCGTGGCGTCTGTCACAGTACTATTCTCCCAGTGGCGTCACGAGTTAACTTCGTGCCGAAACCATGCCCATCGGGTCGTTTGCCCCCGCCGGCAAAGTTGGTCTTTGCTCCACGTGAAATCGCCGAGTTGTTTTTAGTTTTGAAAGCCGATCTTGGATGGGAGGGTGACGGTGCCGTAGAGGACGAAGGTGGCTTGTTCGTGAAGCGTGGTGGCGGGGTGCGTTCTGTGAGAAAGATCGCAAGAGAGGTGACATCATTATTGCTGATGACGATAACGATGGGTGCCTGGTATGCAATGGACAAGGGGCTGGTCCTTTGTTGCCTGGGGCATCTTGCCATTATACCAATTGTCACTGCTATCTTTATTGTTACTATGTGAGGATATTAAGCTTAGATCCTGTTTTTTATTCCAACAATCACATTCAAACTAATACTTGCATTTGAAAACAAAAACAAAAACTATCAACCACTACTGAAAACAGAACATAGAGTGAGTTATGATAATGCTTTTAAGATCATGTACGTTATACAGGTATGTACAGCTGATGATGGTGAGCTACCATTGTCGTGATCACAATCTATGTTTTTGGTATTTGTTCTGAGGAATAGATAATTGTCCCTTGTGAGCTGCATACATGATATAAACTTCTGACTGGAATTTATGTCAGACGGTTGCGTCAACTTACTTGGATGTTGTGATAATCCACTTGTATTTTTCATGTCGAAGGATGATGAGGCGGGTCCCTTCTTGGACGTGGACATTGGCTTCGGCGTGTTTTGGCCACTTGATGCATTGAAGCGATTCATAGCGCTGCCCCCCAGAGATGCACCTTTAGCCCCTCCTGCTGGAAGATTAGCCTTGACTCCAAAGCCGTCCGGCGGCGTTACAGCAACAGAGCCTGGCAATGTGCCTCCTGTTGGCTTTGGTGCGACATAGGCGGTACCGCCGATGACAGGCGGCATCGGAGGTCCACTTGTGGCGGTTTTGTGTGGCTGTGATGCTGGATTAAGTTCACGCCATCCGATGCGTTGTTTGTTGGTGCTCACCACCCGACGGTGCTTACCCTGGCCGACGCTCATCTCTAGCTTTGTGTTCTCCAGAGCGGTCACCATGTCCAGGATCGCTTTCGACACCTGAATGAGTGCACAAATATGAGGAGTGAATGAATTTATGCATTCATTGTATTCAGATGCTTCTAAATGAGGAACTTTGGGTAAATGAAATTTTTTGCAATCAATTTATGATTATCTACTGGTACTTTTTTTTTTTTTTTTTGGGGGGGGGGGGGGGACAGGGTGGCAAAAATATCTTTAGCCCTGGAAAGTGCAGTCAGTGCACATTGGCAGTTTAGTGCTCATTCAAGAGTAAAACAGACATTTCAAGATTTCCGTCACTGTATTGAGACTAATTCTGACTGACACGGTTAATACATTTTAGGTTTTGTCAAAGATGCCAAGTTCAAAGTAGTTTTATGAGTGAGATTTTCATGACTCGGCGTCTTATGCGAACGAGGGAGCAAAGCGACCGAGCGGGGAGGGGGGGGGGGGAGGGGAGGTTGAAACCTCTCTCCTCCGGTAGGGAGCTTTTTCAATTTTTAGCTCTTAATGGTGCGATCTGGTGCATAAGTAACTATTTTTTACTTATTTTGAAAGGCAAAAGGGAAATTACCTTCAATTGCAACTATCACTTTAATCCTTTGAGCTATGCGTGGGAAAAATGGGTGCCATGCGTGAGATCGTGAGACGGACCCTAGATGCTTGAGTCTCACGCAGAATGCGTGTGACTTGGTAGCTCTGTTTTGTGTTTGTGTGTGTGTGTGTTTTTTTTTTTTTTTTTTTACGTTTAATCCAGTCACCGCTTAAGTTTACTATCCCCAAGGGACAATATGGTTCTGGTCCCTCTCACAAAGACTGTATAAGTTTGACTATAAGCGATCATGTTACTTGCATTATTCAAGACAGCTCTGAATGATGAAAGTTTGAGAATCACTCTTTCTAAAGAGACACCAGTCAGAAAACAGGTTGAGCCATGCAAGGAGGTTCAAGAGAGTGGAGTCAACTGTCGTATTTCCTTTGAAGTCACGTTTGATGCCGCCACTCGAAAGTATTTGAAGCATGTGGCAAACTGGATCTGCCGCGCAGATAGGAAGACAATTGACTCATGACATGTCTCATTGCATAATCATCAGCCACTTTCTAACGAAAATACGTCTTTGTGATGGTAATTACTTTTCGCCATCCCTACTTATAAAAGATAGGTGGTATATAATGGTAAAGACACGGGGATGCGCGAATAGAAATTGCGCAAAAAATGATGAAATGAAAATGAAAATTACTCGACTGGCCGTGCCCGGCCACTAATCTGATATATCTATTAATATAGAACTATACTCGAAGATTATTCCATATCAGTTTTATTAGGAGGAATTAAGTGGAAAAGTGATAAAACCGGCTTTCCGGGAGGGTACAGTTTTAAACACTTTCACATGATACAGCTCTGATTTACACTTTTGCACATATTTCTTGAAGGGATCGGCCTTTGTTTAATGAGCTTTATCATTAAGTGAGATTTCGTTTCATTTAATAGATAAACAAGCAAAATATAGCCAACATTAAGTTAACGTTCAAAATGAATCTTCAGATTGCTCAGCAAGACGGCGGCATCAAACCCCGTCACCAAAGGCACAGATGCACCTGTGGAATTCTTTTGTACATCAATAGAAAAGTGACAACTGTTTGAATAATTACAGCCAGTTGGAACTCCATCTCTTAAACCTCCTTGAGCTAGGTACGTAACAAACTGACTCTACAATGTTTATACATACCTTTGCGGATTCCGAATAGAAGTCGTAATGTGCCGTAAAGACGGATTTGAAAATGTCAATGACGAAGCCTCCGCGTCTATTGAGGAAATAATTATTTTCAATGTATTTCATGAAAAATTCTGGCGCTATACAGTCTCAGTGTTTGTACTGTGGGATAGCTTTGATGTAACAATCGCTAGTATTACAATCACTTTCAAATATGAATGAAATGCATGTATGTTCAAGGTGTTGGGGTTAAACTCAGGGGCACTATTCAAAGCAAAGTGCATGGAATATGCGATGCCACGTGAAAATGACTAATGAGTCAACATCCATGACACATATCAATAAATTTCTTTGTATGGTGGTATAGACCTATGTATATGTCAGAACAAATGTGACGGTCCTCAAAGGGTTATCAAAGCTAGTTATCAAAGCTATTATGGAGGAGTTTGTCCGAACCATATGCATAATGACATTAAATTGTGTGCTTGGATTAACAACAACAGCAACAACAACAACAACATCAACAAAAGAAGGGGAGGAGCTACCCTATGTAACTTTTTAGTGCTGCAAACATATTTTTTTTTTTGCCTTATTCAATTCATAAGTGCTGAATAAACTGGCTTAAACCCATGTGTGTATTCTAACAACGGAGGTCATAATGATTATGTTTCCTGCTGAATTTTCTTATACATTGATACTATTCCTGACGATTTTCTGACATAGTGAAAACTTATAAAGACAAACAGGTACACTGAATAGATCGTTATAGTTTGTCCTCACAGTAAAGGATCTAATGACTGCCTGCATCGCAACGCGCAGTAACATAAATGTCAGAGGAAAAAAAAAAATCTTTATCGACGTCAAAGATCCGTGTCGCCCAGCATACATACTGTTCAAATAATTTCGCCAAATCATCCACCATCTCATCGTTGACGTTTTTCAAGTTGTCTCTCCGTTCCTCGGAATCTCTCTGCAGCTGAATGACGAAGATGAAGTTTTGCGACAATGTATCAATCATCATATTTAATGATATTCAAGACCCTATAATCTGCACATAAAACGGAGATCATCAGTATTTTGAAACAAAAGAAATCAACAGGGCAGCTGAACTTCAAAATACACACCTCGTTATCCCTCTAGCTGTGACTCGTTTATGAACAATGTTAGCATTGTAAATTTCCCATGTTAGGACTATAGGGTTCTACTGTATATCGTGATCGAAGATTACTGTGATGCCATAATCATAAGGAAATGTCTGTCTACGACAAACTAGTAAACGGTTTTGATATAGCAAGAGAACCCGAAAAAAAAAAACTTTCAATCTGGTTGATATATTTATGTTTCTGCAGTCTCAACTAAGCGTCATTTTCATCAAGAGACTTATTTGCAACATGCATCGCAACGACCCCAATATGTTTCTGAATATGTTTCTATTTGCGATCATTAACAATTACAATAATGTGCTTAGATTTTTATATAGGATTAATGCTATATAGGTCTATGTATAACAGTGATATAATGTCCAGAAGTTGATACCTGTGACTGCAAGTCTTCGGTGAATCTGGGACTCAAATTAGTTGAATGCTAAGATTAAAAAGGCAGAAACAAAAACGCAAAAGTTAACATATTGCAACGTATGACATTGGACTGCGGTACACTCATAGAATCACATTCTTGTTATCAACAGCCAACGCCTCGTGCACTCGTCGAAAGTTTACTACTTTTTTTTTTTCGTTTGATAAAATGCTATGTATAGGCCTACCGTTATAACATGTTTATAAACCTAATGACAAAAACAAAACAAAACAAAACAAAACAAAAACATTATCATGGGGGTGCATTTCATAAAGCGTTTTGTCGGACAAAATTTGTCGGACAAATTTGCTCTCGGGCAATCAGATGCAAGGATTTCTGTAGCTTATAACAATTTGTCAGAAAAAAAATACATAATTATGACAAAACGCTTCATGACATGCTACCCTGGTTATATCATGAAAGTGCGCAAAATTTCAAGCTAAGCTGATTCCGCAGTCGGTTAACATGTCCTATTATAGAAAGCAATTAAGGAAATGTAGAAACCCGGAATCGTCATCCGTGCGTCAAACTCTAAATATGAAAGATTAAGAGGCTTAAATGTGATTTTTCGATAAGGTTTTTCTAAATTCTTCATTGGATTGTGAGTGAATAACAGACTGACCTCCCTTACTCTGTTGATCAAACTTCCTTCCGTTAGTTTCGTATCTGTGCGGATGAGATATTTCTGTGGAGATAAAGAAATATGAAATGGGATTAAAGATAAGAAAAACAGACAACTTGAGAGATTAAACAAACGATTTCCATCATCTGATATCATCAATACTTGGAAGAGTTTGACCGCAAAACGTGTTAAATCCTTTTTATTCAATTTGAGATAATAATTTGTGATTAAAACTCCATAAAATAGCAAAAAGAAAATATGAAATGCTTTTATTATACATTTGCAAGAGTATTCCGTGTTTTGTTACAAGTGAGGTATCACCGGAAAGGTTTTATATGTTGCTCGATTTAAGGATGGACTTACACTTAATTTTGTTTTTTAAATGGCGCTTAACCCATTTTGTGACCAAACTCTTCAGTTATAGTTGCACTCAATCCCCTTCCGTTTTGTTTAACCCCCTGCGTACCACATTCATTTCGTGACTACAGGTTTGTGTGTAAAATCATTGCGCACATTCGACTCGTTGACAGAGAAAGAGTTAATAAAGGCATGATTCAAAGACATAGTATTCGAATATCATGTGGCATCACGGGAGGATTTTTTTTCCCAAAAAAAGTTACCATTTCAGAGCTTTTTGAAATACATATACAATTCACTGTCTTTATGCCATTTAAAAGCATCAATTTTTGTGCTTGCTGTACAGAGTCCTAAACATGTTGAAATTACAATACTTCGGAATTTTTTAAGACTCAAAGATAGTGTATCACATCAAATTCTAGGTCATGTTGAGAGAGGTCAATCAGCTTTCCTCTCTCCCTCACATAAATATGATACACTCTTTCTCTATCACACACACACACACACACACACACACACACACACACTTTCTCTCTAAGTCTCTCCGTCTCTCTCTCTCAATCTTCTCATGTTTTTTCCCTAATGCGCCCGAGAGTTTGAGATTAACGTGGTAGTTTAGAGTTTGATAAACATTAGCGCACCATTATAGCACATCATTCTAATCTGTCACCAGTGGTCACGTCACAGGACAACAAACTCTTATATACAACAAATCTGTATACAACTCGTTATCATCGGGACATACACAGTAGGTTGAAATCCGTATAAAATGCCAAAAAAGGATAATGAGAGATCTTTTTTCTTTCTTTCTTTTTTCTTTGCACTAGAGACCTTATTGCACCACTATCTCCACAGGATACTGATTCTAGCATGATAGACCAGCATATAGGACTGTTTAATTATGTACATCATACAAATTCCTATTAAAAAAAAAAGTCGCAAAAAGTTGAACAGGTTACACGCACATATAGGCTTATAGAGAATTCTGTCGCGTTGAATAATTATCTGGAGATGAGCTCTCAGATACATACAGTATGCGAGAGAACCAATCCCTATGACACCATTCCTCAACGGCTTTTTGCGTATCATATTTATGTGTCTACAGCACCTCTGCCTCTACTCCCAGCTGATCAAAGCGGCGCACCGGTTCTTGAAGTTCGTGGGTGTAGCGAGTCATTAAATTCCAGATGGCGTCACTGTCCTAATGAGGGAATCAAAGAAGAAATAATGATTATTTACGCAAGTAGATGTATATATCTATTAAATGAAAGACGTGGCACAGCATTTACAGACATCGTAGTTGATATTCGGCACTTAATTGTTCGGAACGACTAAACCTCCAATAATGAACCCAGAATAGAGACTATTTTTCCTTTCTATAATCATGTTTTTCCTTTCTTGAGTGGTATATAGGTTACCAACATGTCGCAAAAACAAACGAATGAAACAAACAAGCAAACAAAAGATTTCTCATAAACTGTAAGGCTAATTCGAAAAAGTGCAGGAATTGAAAATTCGTGCAATACTGTTTAGAGAATGAACGTCCAAGGGTTTGGGTGGGGGGGGGGGGGGGTAACAACTTCATTTTCCTTTCAACAGATATTCCGGCATGGGCAAGAGCAACAAATACTGTTGTCTTACCTTCAAAGCGAGTTTGAATTCATTGTGTTGTGGCCAGAAGTCTTCGTAGAAATCTGCCAAGCAGTCTGTTACGTTCTTCAGGGTGACCTTTGTTTCTGTGATTTAACAATGTAGTCCGATACATTTCATTTTCATTTGATATCTTGCTTTCTAAAATTATCATGATGGCATTGTACCAAAACTTCTGAATACTTTTACTATTTTTAAGATAGAAATAACTGGAGAATTATAGATCGCGTAAAAATTTCAAGTTTCAAGAGATCATCGTTATTCATATCACATCCTGTTTATATTTGTACATCAATACTTTCACCATTTCATCACACCTACAGCCATTTGCCCGTCTCCACTTTTGAGAGCAGTTACTGCTGTCTCGCGATCACCACATCACTGTGTTTTCCCTGTGAATGTTACATATACATTGTAAGTACTTCATTCTTTTTCAGGTTTAGTATTTTCTCCTCGTGATTATGAACACAATTCATTGTTTTGCAAATTTATTCGGTGGATGAGTCAAGTATCATTTCATAAGCGTGATTTTATCAACAAAGTCATGCATGGCATGATAAATATAACTAGCGACAGTTTGAAATATTATGAAATTTCTACGTACATTTCGTCCCCTCCACCAACACATATCAAACGAAATAGGAAGTGAGCACCCAAATTATGTTCATCCGACGTTTTATTTACTTTTATTTGCCGTTGCGTGATGGTGTTTTCTTTGCTTCGGAAGAAATGAACCACGTGACAAAACTTACCCTTCAGAGATGCCGAGTATTTGTTGACGGCTTCTTTCAGTTGATTGACCTTGGAAATCTGTTGCTTGAATGAAAAATGGTAGTCCTCGAACAGAATGTCGCCACCGGTGACGCCAGCGACTCGTCGTTGCTGTCATAGACAAGATGATAATGATAATGTATCACTATCAGCATAAAAAAATAAAAAAATAAAAAGATACACGCGTAATACTAAGTACGACAAACTAATAATGGTGATAATGATAACACTACTTTTAGGGCGCTCAGTGCTAAACACATCTCTAAACGTATCTGATATAAGAAAAACGCAAAGCGTGATAGAGGTTGCAGTAACTTGAATACAAATGACTGATATACCGCTTCAACAGCTGGTGAGATCTTAATCCATGTAAGGAGAACAATAAACCATACGGCATGCAGGTCCAAAATGTAGGAGAACAATAAACCATACGGCATGCAGGTCCAAAATGTAGGAAAATCAATGTCTTGAGACCACTCCACGTATTGGCTATCAAGACGACAAGGTTGAAGAAGATGACAGCGTACACGCAGGAATATAAAGAGAGAGAGAGAGAGAGAGAGAGAGAAAAGAAAGCAACAACACTTCTTGCACTAACTGACGTACAGAAACAATGTACTGTAGGAATTCTTAGTGCAATAAAAGCTGTGCAAACGATAATTTTCTGTGGCTTACCTGGTATGGGCTTCCTGTAGTGTTAAAACTTAGAGCCATGACTGATGATACCGGCGTATTACACGTTTTGAGATGAAAGAGAATGTTTGGTTAAAGTTATACTGTAAGTCCAGTTCTGGAATGAATTACATCCTTAAAAAAAGATTATGCATAATGCAGTGAGTTGATTTATTGGGCTTTCATGAGTAAGATACAGTGAAATACCAATGCATGGGCCGCTGCAGCTGCATGGGGATTAAAATGTTTCTCTTCAACACAGTACAGTTCTGAGATTGCGCTAGCTAGCTGGAGCCACCTAACGTACCCATGACAACCAAGAGATACGTTTTGTACACTGTCAGGACTACCGAATGAGGCGCGTCCTTATATTGGGTTTGCGCGCCCATCCCTTTGTTGCGTCATAAAACGCTTCCGAGAGTGATTCTTTGCATTCATTGTCACAGGTGTATCATAAAGTACAAGACAGTGATCTTGTATCACGCGATGCATCTATGACGGGAAGCGACAAAATCCATTTTATAAAAGCTCACTTAGTGAACTTGAAATTGCATTCAGCATCACGACGACTTTCATTTCGTATTACGTGTTCATGATTGATAGGGTACAGGCTGTAGTAATGACAACTGTAGCTATTGTTCATCGAGTCCTCTAAAAATCCCTTTCGCAAAATCCCTCCTCTTAAGAAGAGAAACAGACAAGAGGAGAATAAAGAAAAAGAAATAAGGCGACACGACTGTGAGGAAATGATACATACATATGAATGTGTAGAGTTTTGAATAAAAGGACGAAATGAAAACAGAAAAGAAATGAGACGGAAAACAAGGGGAAAGGGGCTTAGGAAACAATGTGCAAAACTTTCTGATTGAAAAGATGAAAATGCCACACACGTCATTCATTGGTTTGATATGATGGCCGTCTTCCAACTTACATTTTACTTCTTTACCACATTTCTTGGTAAACACATTCTGGATGCATGTACACAGTGCAGTGAAACTGCAAAATAACAAAGCCATATTTTGGTGTGCAGTTGTGTTTGACATGGTTTAACTTCAGAAATCAGAAAGAAAGAGAGATGGCCAGAGAAATAAAAGGACATAAATGATTAAAAATATTGAGAGAGTATATTGGTATTTAATATAGAAATGCATACAATAAAATTGACATGTGTCATACACACAAGAGTTTATTTGTGTGTGTACATGTATGTCTCTCTCTCTCTCTTTCTCTCTCTCTCTATATATATATATAATAATTATATACATGTATATATAAAATATACATATATGTATAATTATATATATATATATATATATATATATATATATATATATATATATATATATATATATATATATACATATACATATATTGTACATAATATATATCAAGGCTTGACACTTTTTTTCTCTCTCTCTCTGGTGGCTGTTCGGGCCACTTGAATAAATTTGAATTGGACATTTCGGGGGCCCCAAATAAAAGGAAATATAAATGTCAAGCCCTCTTACACATGATATGCTTGTATATATGAAGTATACAGTTGTATTACATATGAGGAGTGATATAGTGTATATGAAATAGCAATGTACATGGTGTAAATTTAAAGTTACACATGAACACACACACACACACACACACACACACTCTCTCTCTCTCACACACACACACACTTATACATACACTTAGCCAAATTCTTCAGTTTGGTTCCATGTGAGGCCACTGTTATTTTTGTGTTGGTTGAAAAGACTGTTGAATGAGAAATCACAAGCAATTAGCATGGCACATTTAGAACAAGAACACATGCATACATGTGCCCACAGCACCACTAAATGACACATGCAATAAAATACATTACACAACTTATCAAGAGCATATCTACACTTATATAATCAAGTACATGTACAATGTATACAGTAAACATCACTTTTGCAAATTTATTCAGAACAAATTTGCTTGATACATGGTCATTAAAAAAAACAACACAGAAGTGTCTTGAATAAGTAAGCAGACACAGTTACACATTACAGTCAACTACATGTCATGCAATGTGTGCAGGGCAATGTATGATGAAGACTTCTACATAGAGAAGTGTCTGCTTCAGTGCTATGAAGGTACATGTCTATAACACAATCATTGTGTATGTTATATCAGGGAGGTTGAAACTCTTTCCATCTCCCTGATTATACTCCCCTCAACAATTTGTTAGGAGAAAGCCCCACAAAAGACATCACAGTTTATTGCGTTGATGCTTAACATGTAGAAAAATCATTAATATCTCACTAATATCTTGTGAGATCAACCTTCCTTTTTCTCTTCACAGGCAACAGAAGTGACTAATGAGGATTGACATTATCTGAGACTAGGCAACTGAATGAATTGACTCTGGCAAAGTTTGAATGCTGAATTGTCACAGGAACTTCTGTCTCCCTGCATACACAAATACAGCTTGCTTCATTCATGGATGCAGGGACTGGTACGGGCTTCTGGAAAATATACAGCATGGCTCATTTGACAGAGCCTTTTGATACCATGAAGTTTTACACTGTACATACCACAGTGTATACTGCTTGAATTTTGTTGCTTTGGGGAGTACGGAAAACATACCACAGTTAAACACAATACACTATTATGCAACACTGCCTGCTTATCACACATATACATTTCAAAGAGGATGTGTAGTCACTGTGATAGCCCTGATATGCTGATTAAGACCCATCTCCCCCTTTAAATTTCATGTTTATTTTTAAACAAATGTACTGGTTGTTAGTGAATGCATAGATACAGATCATATCAATCCTTCACAAGAGTAAATGCAATGATGAAGACCACGTAGGGAAACTGCTAGCATAAAAAATTGTGGATAATCATGAACATCTTCTTAAAAAACAATAAAACCAACAGCATGTGGTATCATTTCTGACTAACCATAAAGAGTGTTACAGTTTTTGATTGAATACTGGAAATCCACACATTGATATCACGCAATTTGATGTGTATCTGTACCAAAAATACCTAGGTACAGACTAAATTCTTTCAATTCTTTTTTGTCACAACAGATATATCAAAATGGTGTATACAATAGGTGCGATGATACAAATTAAGAGATTTCCATTTTCTCTTCACATCCAGACTTAAGATGGTAAATTTTGTATGCACTAATGTACACCATGAACAATGAGAGTGAAAGGGTACTTGCAGTACATCAAATTTATCTTGCAAGCATATTAATAGATGAAATTGCATAAAAGTTTGTTAATCTCGTTCAAGAATTAATTTTCATGATCATGGTTTGCTCTGGAATGACATCCATCATTCATATGAAAAAGGACAAAAGGTATCATGGATTCAAACTTTAAAAATGTGATAATGAATGTCTCATAGGAGTAGTTGTACAATATGTGTATGTCTAGAGTAATGACATGAACTGCAAACTGCAAATATAGCATCTATCTTGTCTGCTGCAGCAGCATCTTTCTATCCAGGGTCAAATTATGCTGCTGTAATATAACTCAGTATCAAATGGACATTAGAAACCATGGAGTATTTCAATTTGTTGTGTAAATCCAACACTTCTTTCTGGACACAGGGTACCACACTGATCAGATTGGAAAAACAGATGCAAACAGCCCATAAAAGGTTCTTTATCCAAATCAGTTCCTTGATTCTCATCAAGATAAAATAACAGAAACCTCACAGACATTGTCTGCTTCTCCTCCCTCCACCTCATGTCCACTTGGAAGACTTGACTACTTCTTGACCAAGTCTTGTATGACCACATAAGGGAATTCTCAGATATTGTCCATCATCCAGTGAGATCAGTTCCTATGACTTCGCCGCCTCTGCCTCAACTCCTCCCACTCTGTCCAAGTTGGCAGCAGTGAGCAAGGCTTTCTGCCTCTCCTTCCTTGCCTCCATCATGTTGTAGAACCTGCTGCCAAGAACCAGCGTACCGTAGACAGTCAGTCCCACCATGCTGACTGCAAACGTCTTGTAGGCCAAGTCGGCAAGCTTCTTCCCCGACGACATACTTATGGTCAGTTTTATGACCTAAGTGGAGCTGGACAGACCAAAATCAGACGAGATGCAGATCAATGCTCGCAGCAATGCTTGTTGTCTGTTATCTTTCATTCAGCATCAATAAACCTGTGGAAAATAAATACAAAAACAGATACCGGTAGTTACTTTCAAACACGAGTATTTTCCTGGTCTACTCCAATGTCTTCCAACACCTCTTAAGTTACAAAAATATGGGGACCCCATATTGCCACTAGTATGAACACCACTGATAATCTACATGAACAGATTGTTGTGCATCTTCTTCAGCTACAGCACATACACTGTAGTACATTCTATAATCAGGGAGGTGCAAGTTTCAGCACAAATTACAGCTGTTTCATTGTTTGTACTACTGAAGCTGAATCAGTGAATGTACGAATGAAGACGGGGTAAAATTTTACTTTATTTTAGATCTAAAACTGTTGTAAAATCAAACATGCGTAGACCCTAGTTACTGCTAGCTACATTAGTTAGAAATTATATAATTTCGACTTCAGACTGTAAATTTTTCTTTCTTCAGTAAAATTTAATAGATCTACAATTTCACACACAAACAAGCACACTAGACCTAACAATTAATAGCTGATGCCTGATGGTGCGGTAAAATTACATAAATGTGGCAGATAAAGTAAAAGGCCGAAAATATATGAAGAACAAGAGTAAAATACCTTAGCTATTTCGGTTTTTTTTAATCAAAGAAGAACAATAAAACGCCCTAAAAAGTTGTGTTAAAGGTAAAGACTTACAGTAGACCTAGATTCTATCTGTTTAGCGGAAGGCACAGGCCACAGCTCAGAGCAGAGTAGCGCGTATCCACAGCAGCTAGCATGCAGTGCGGTGAAGTTATGAAGTGGGGATTGAGCTGCTATAGTATTACAATGTACTGTACACTGTGCATGCATTGCATGTGTACATAACCTGTTACATAATCACTGGAGCAAGCTGTGTAGGACTCACAAAGAAAGCTAACAACCATATCTTTCTATGTATTGTAGGTCCATTATAATTTTTACAATGCAATGAAAAAAGGAAGCATGGAAAAGAATTCATTATTTTATTTAAACTATAAATGAATGTATCATTTTTGACAATTACTGAACGAGCCACATTGTTTACAACAACTTGAAAGGTTCGGATTCCCACAGCGAATAGGATCAGAATTTTGCTGTTTTCCCTTCTTAATATCCAACAATGGCAGAAAATGATCCATTAGAAGATAAAAGGGTTGAAGATTTAGCATCACATCTAGCAGAAACTACTGATAGGAATGTCCCAAACCTTCTGCTCGCTCTACAAGGTAACGTGAGATTATGATATATTCTGTAGTCCCAACTGTTGAGAACGCTGTAGGTCGATCATAGGACTCGCTGCAGCTGCTCTGCCGATTAGTATCTAAACCGCACCGGCGGAGTCGCGTCGCGCGCGTCGCGTCGTGGCGACCCCAACACGTTCATTACTTACTTGTTTACTTGGAGTTTACTTGGATGTAGAGACGTAAAGCGTTGCTTATTTGCCCCTCCAGGTTTCGCTATCCCTCTGATATGGGCTGTACTTTAGATTCAGACAAAAGCAAAGTAAATTTTATTTCACTTCGGGAAACCCACTCACAAGGGGGGCCCCTCCTTATAAGTAACCCGTCCCCCTTATAAGTAACCCCGTCCCCCTTATAAGTAACCCCCGGGGCACCCCTTATAAGGAGTCTCCACGCTTTTTTGCAATGCAACGCGAAAATGAAAGGACTGCGGCAATTCGCTTGATTATGTCCATAAAGCTTCACAAGTTTCCTAGTTACTCACGAAATTTGAGCAAAATCGGTTTGAGGCATCATATCTAAAATCATGGATTTAAATGCGATGTCAAACGACCCATGCGAGTGCTGAAATGCGAGCGATTACTGGCGGGAGTGTCGCCAGGCGCGGCGGCGCGGCAATGCTTGAGTGCAGACGTGGCGACTGAGTACGGAGGTCAGTCGCCACGTCTGCACTCAAACATTGCCGCGCCGCCGCGCCTGGCGACACTCACGCCAGTAATCGCTCGCATTTCAGCATTCGCATGGGTCGTTTGACATCGCATTTAAATCCATGATTTTAGATATGATGCCTCAAACCGATTTTGCTCAAATTTCGTGAGTAACTAGGAAACTTGTGAAGCTTTATGGACATAATCAAGCGAATTGCCGCAGTCCTTTCATTTTCGCGTTGCATTGCAAAAAAGCGTGGAGACTCCTTATAAGGGGTGCCCCGGGGGTTACTTATAAGGGGGACGGGGTTACTTATAAGGGGGACGGGTTACTTATAAGGAGGGGCCCCCCTTGTGAGTGGGTTTCCCGAACTGATTTAGACCTAGGCCCTAGGCTAGAGTCTATAGTCTATGTCTTGATATTGCACTATGTAAATTCAATGAAATTTGACATGACAGCCACAAGCACTGAGCAGGTTGACGCCCTTTAATTGTTTAGTCTTTTAGAGAATACAACGGCAACAATATTCAACTTAAAGTTTAATTCCCATTTTTAATATGTTACTATTTCGTAAAGGGGGCCTACGTTAAGACTCCAAATGGGAATTTACAATCTGTAGTTGAATAATGTTGCCATTGTATTCTCTAGGAGACCAACAAATAAAAGGCGTTGACCTGCTTTGACATTTGTAAAATGGCATGATACAAGTATAAACAAACTCACAACATTTTTTTTGGCAGAACTTGATAGTAAATTTACACTCTTTGATCCTATTGAAAAAAAAAATAAAATTCAGTCCTTTTTGTCCTTCACTAACACAGATTGCGGATTAGAAATAGAATGTTATCCCCAGATCAGGCTCAGTTTGTTTTCATGTTCATACATAGTCTATGTCATGATGTGTCATTGTGTATTGTATCAAGAAATTCCATCTTTCTCGCGTCATAACCCAAACTCCATACATCAGCAGAAGAGATCATATAGTTCTACTCATACTCTGTGTCCCTGAAGCAAATTCTGCTTTTATCCCCAAACCACTTGCATAGTTGCAATCGCATCTGTACCTGCTACATACCAGCCATGGCAGTTACTGCCTCAACAGACAAGTGCTTCTTTCCAAGAGGTTATCCTTCCTGTCATCAGGAGGTTGAAACCTCCAGTGGATTGCTTCCATGGTGCTTTAAATTTTACAGGAGAATTTATAGTGTGCACATCACTGTCTTTATTATATTGAAATAGAAATGCTACAATATATTGACTGCACCATCATATCACCTACTGTTACTGCACCTCCCATCCCAGTTGGAAAGAGCTGCTTCAGGGATTATCTCATCAAGATTCATTGCTAAGGTTTCAAGATGAATTAATGATAATGTCTTTTTTTAAATGATTTCCCAATCAATCATGATACCTACAATGAACATCATGTGGTTACCTATCCTATGGTACAATCCTGTAAGTATTAAACAGAGCCCTAATTATGCCTCTGTATTTCAGTTCCAGATTTCATTTCCTTCTTGAAATGGCTGGATCATGTCCTGCAAAGTGATTTCCTAAATGAATTTGTAGGGCTCATTTTCCAGCATCTGTCCTATCACCCTATTTGTAAATCCTGAATTTGCCTTTCTCTCTTTTACCGTGTATGCACAATGTAGATATTCTTGACAGTGTTGTACCAGGATCCCAAAGAGCAGAGAAGATAAAGAAGGAAATCTGGAACTATGAGTTGCTGCAGAGTGTTCTGATAGCTCTGAGGCAAGACTTCTCACAGATCAATGGAAAGTGGAACACAGCAGCTGCACTGGCCAAAATCCTTGCGTGAGTGACAAACGTAATAATAGCTAACATCAACTCCTCGATGGTTGGGACTGTAATTTGAAGTGGCAAAAAAGGGGGAAAAAAAGAAAAGAAAGACACATTAACATCTAAAGCCTCGACACCAACACAGATTTGGTCTTCATGATAGGTACATGTATTGCACGTCTTTGTGTGTACATGATGTTCATTGTTTAGACAAATGTCAGTTTTATATTACACTGTACATGCATGAAACAAGTAAAAGCTGTGCAAACATAATGAGGCCAGATCAGCATTGAAACTATACATTTATTTAGTGGCCCCAGTGTCAGAGATGAAGAAAATCCTGTTAAGTATTCCAGTGTGTTCCAGTAATTGTACACATTGCTTCAATAGAGTACATACATGCTAGTGTTTACTGTTATCAAGTTTTCTAGAATGTTCTGTGTTGTTAGTTGATAACTGCATTCAGTTTGATTCAGCTGATAATCTAGAGAGAGGAAAAGTTTTGGAGAATAGATTACTACTGTCACCACTGCCAAAGAAGTCAATCAATATATAGTAGAAGTACAAAGTAGGTCAGTTTGTATGGTGTTTGTTAGTTGTCATTTTTCCCCACTAGAAGTAAGTTTTCACCAACTGCTTTCCCATTCCAGGCATTGCTCTGTTGGGCTAGACCCTCCTGACTCCCATGAGTTCCATGCCATCTTTCTACCAGAGGCAGCAGAAAGGCTTATCATCCTGTCACGCAATATCCAGCATCGCTACTGCAAGATCCCAGAGAAAACCTTGACCCTCAAAGATGACTTGATAGGCAACTTCAAGGAGGTGATTGAATCTCTACAATGGCTTTACAGTGGACACCTCTTCCTCACAACCAATGGTAAGCAACCAAAATGATACCTGCAGCTCCACTCTTGAATTGCACAAATGCACTTTTTAAAGGATAGTATAGGACAATATACCAGCAGATTTTTTTAAATTTATTGTTTCTATTTTTATTTATTTTGTTTTTCACTGTGGTATGCTTAATGTAATTATCATCAGTTATGCCATCTTTCATGAAAGCTTAACTCGCTGAGTTTAAAAATTGTTTCACTAATCAATCTATATGTAAAAGATATAGTATTTCCATCTGTCTCTGCCTACAGTGCTGAGGTCGAATTACCTGTTGCAGATGTTGATCACGGATGACAGAGAAACTAGTGTCACGCTGCTGGGATTGATTCAGAGTGCAGTGAGAGTGAACTCGTGAGTTTGAATTACCTCTTTATTTTTCGTGATGACAATGAAGTTTATTGCTGAATTAGGCCAATGTCACAGTGACATTTTATTGACAAGAAGGGTTTGTCATATGTTCTAAATTGTCGGGAAACCAGAGTCGTCATCTTTGGCATTATTACACTCTTCAGATGTTATTGAGAGTGAGTGATAAGAAGAAGTGTGCTAGGCCCTTGCTCTTAGGAGTGCTTGTCTTACAGATATCCCTTTTATGTGCTTTTTGTGTACATGTTGTTGGGTTCTCTTTACCAGAAAGAATTCACATTTTGATATTGAATTGCTAGTTGGTAGGTTCCCGTTTTCTATCATGATGAAAATAAAATGAATTGTATCACAGAGGGATATTGCCCTTCAAAATATAAATTACATCAATGTGCTGTGCGTATAAAACAAAAGAACAATATCAAAAGGAATTAAGTAGAAACATCATTTATCACCACACCACTATTAACTGCACTTCAGCAGTTTTCTGTGAAAATGAAAATAAACCAGCATTTAATGATCTTTTCTACACTATTTCCAATGCTGTCAGAGTGGTGCTGAATACGCTTGATGAGAAGGTTGTGCACAGTCTCCTGGATGAAATCGTCTTCAAATTGTCGGCCTTCAATGATGCAGAGATTGGAGCGGCAGCTACAAGAACACTTGTCAACATTGCAGCCAGCCATGAAGCCCTTATCAAGTTGTTGTACACAAGATACAAGTGGGTAAAACTGAAGCCTCTCCATTCAGTGTACCGAGCAGGGAGAAATATGATTATCTATATAGTATTGTTACATTGAGGCATAAGTCTGTATAGTGAAGTTCAAAGAAGCATGGTTCATTAATGCAAGCAAGAGTTGTAATCTGAGAATATATGGTTCATTGATTAGCAGTAACTGAAGTTTTAACTATTTGTATGATTATTTGTATTTGTAGCATAATAGTATGGCAAGTTAGAGCTTTAATTTCTGATACATTGCTTAGCTCATGTTTGATATTTCAGGGAGTTGATGATCTGTGGTTTGTTACAGGGGATTGAGACCTCTGTTGAGTCGCTGGACGGGTCGAGGATTTGGTCGCGATCTTAAACGCCTTCTGTCTCTTCTTGATGCAGGGTCAGCACAACAGGCTGAACTACAGGTGTGCATAAACTCATTGCCTTTGTCAGGAATCATGTTTCCCGGGACACCTTTTCAATTTACTATAAACTTTGAATGAGGAAATTTTTCTGATTTCATCAATACTTGACTCCGTGCAGAGAAAATTCAGATACTTTGGCACTGTTGCTTTCATGATGGAAACCATCTAAATAGATTTTTCTTTTTTTTTAAACTGTAATGTTAATATTATTTCAGCATGGAAAGGTAGGCTTTTCTTATTCCATACACTTCTCTTTTCTCTTGAGGACACAGTAGGCTGTGGGTATTTGTTTACATGAAGGCCACCATTTTCTGTCAGGCATGTGAGTTCAGTAATGCAGTACTGCATGTTTTCCATTGTAAGTTATGACTTACATACCTGTTGCAAACATTAATGTGGCTTTTTGCAAGTAGTGATTATACACGACATTATGCTATGCCCATGATCATTGTTATATGTTTGAATGATTCTTTGACCTTTTTTTTTTTCCTGGCAGAGATTACATCGGGCAGCCACCACCATACAGGCAATATGGCGAGGAATTCTACAGAGGAGAAAGCTGAAGAAAGCCAAACGGGGCATGTCCACACTCCAGAGGACTTACAGGTGGAGCATTCATGTTCCTATTCAGTAGAAATCTGTTTGGCAGTTAAAGTGATAATTATGAACTGACTTCACAAATGTCTTGATGTGGGGGGGGGGGGGGTGGATTACCTGTGAAAGTTTCCCAGAGAAGGCACAGAGATAAAGGCCTTATGATTTGAAAGGAGCAGAACATAGCCATAAAATGATGGCAAATCACATTCATTCGCTTGCAAGTCTGCATGTAGAAAGTGGTCCCAGAGAGAAGCCAGTTTTTTAAAGGGATTGTACAATTTCGGTTGAGGTGAGGCTTCAGATTTCCAACATTTTTTGATGATTTAGAGAGATAATTAGAAAACTCTCATGAAATATAAAAGAGCATATACAATGTAATTCTAAGGGGAATTCAACATATATTTGCTGAAAATTGGTTTTGAAATGGCCGATATCCAAAATAAAACAATCGTAATGAAAGGTGGGGCCCACCTTTATTAGGATCGCTTTGTTTAACTTTGTCTTTGGATATCTCGGCCATTTCAGAACCAATTTTCAGCAAATAAACTCTGAATTCCTCTAGAATTGTATGCTCTTTAACATGTTACAGAGTGGTTTCTAAGTATCTTGCAAAAAGTTAAAAGCTGAATCCTCACCTCAACCAATACTATGGCATCCCTTAAAATCTTATTCAGTGGTCAGGATATCCCATTTAAGGTACTCTCATAAACCTATAACTGTTCAATACAATCTTATTTCTGTTTATATAGACAAAAGAAGGAGGAAAAGTCGAGGGTGCATGAGTACGAGAAAGAGCAGAGGGAGCTCCAACATCAGCTGCTGATGGCAAGAAGAAAGGCCATCCGTGAGACAAGGCAGAAACAGCTGGACATGATCAGTGCCATGCACCCAGGTACAGCCAACTTCAGATACGGATTAAGCTATTTGATCATTTTTTTTTTTAAATTTCAGATTCAGAGTTCAATAAAAACAATAAATATGTAAAATATTTTGTGACATTGTAGACACACTATAAAATTTCCAATTAAACTGGATATCAGAAAATCATCCTCCATGGCATTCTATATCAACATCATGATTGAAAGGTATCTGTTGAGTTTACTGTGACATGAACAAAAAAGCTGTTTTTATTTTTAGATACTGACAAGCTAAATATCCATATGAAGAAAAAAATGTCTCACAAATTTGACTGCTAAAGAACCTAAATCATTTTATCACAAAGATATTTATATTTCATCATTTCGATTAGATTTTTTTTAGATACTGACAAGCTAAATATCCATATGAAGACAAGATAAATATCCATATGAAGAAAAAAATGTCTCACAAATTTGACTGCTAAAGAACCTAAATCATTTTATCACAAAGATATTTATATTTCATCATTTCGATTATTCTTCAGCTGATGTGAACAAGTACCTAGCCTTGTCACAAATCCAGAGTGCAATAAGAATTCAGGCCCGGTGGCGAGGGGTGTTGGAGAGACGTAAGCTTGGTCTTCGTAAGGCATCTGCTCTCCAGGTCAAGGCAGCAATTACTATCCAGAGACATGTAAGTTTGGTGGTGCATGCAATAGCACAAGCTATTTGTATGTATGTATATATGTGTGTGTGTGTGTGTGTGTGTGTGTGTGCATCAGAGTGAGTGTATGTGTATATGTTTCTGGATAATATTATGTGTGTTAACTTTTGATTTCATCACTATTGTTTTTAACATATAATGTAATTCGTTGACAACTGACAAGCCATGAGCCATAGAAAGTAATTTCCAGTTTATTTTGAAAACAGAACCAATTCTTCTATAATCATTGAAACACTGTATCAGTGAACATAAATGCTACAAAGCTGTGTTTTTGTTACAGGATGAAGTCACCTCTGTTCATTGTTTTACCTCTCCCTGCTCAGGTGAGGAGATTTCTTAAAAAGCAAGAAGAGAAGAGGAAAGAACCATTTCTATGGCAACCCCCTCCAGGCCTGGATGATGAGAGGCGCGTAGAACTGCAGAGAGAAATTGATGAGAAACGCAACAAGGAAAAGGTGAAGTACTACATACAATAAGAGAGCACTGGGAAAGAAAATTAAATTACATTATTGTGACATTTTTTTCTTTTTTTTCAAGAAGAAAAAGCCATCCTAATTTTGATCTTCTCTTCCTCCTCCTCCTTCTTCTCCTCCTCCTCTACTACCACCACCATCCTCTTTCCCCAGCCCAAAGAGTTGAGCCGTGAAGCCCAAGAAGAGCTCCACCAGCAGGCCCAGGAGATGCTGCTGAGGTATGTGGCCTTCCGGGCCCAGCACCGCAAGAACTACCAGAGGAGAGAGGCTCTCCTTGCTGCTCTCAACACCGATGCAGACCTGCTCACCAGTGAGTTGTCACAAAGAAGTTTTATTTAGGGTTATGAGTTTTCTTCAGTCTGTCTCCCTCTGTAAAAATTAAAATTGTAAGATTGCAACTGCTGATCTTATAATCTTAGTTGCGATCATACAGTTTTCATTTGTACAGAGGGAGACAAACCGAAGAAAACTCATACCTCATATCTTCACCCCTCTGCTTTAATAATCTCTTGCTTTCAAGTTTTATTTTATTGATGATTTGTAGTCAAGGGTGATAGAATGAATTTAATATTAAATTGGTGCTGTGATGAAATGTTTCAATGTTGGAACTAGCTTACCTCTGCAAATCCTTCCAACAAAAATGACACTTGTATTATCTTACAATAGATTTACTAGTAGGCTTCTTCCAACCTGTAGTGATTTGCTGGCTAGCTTTCGTCCACTCCTGTGGTTGGTAGAAGCCTATATCTCCTATTGTACGATCTCCCCAACTGATGAGTTTTCTGCATCATTGTATATGCGCTGTATCTTGTTCCTTTGAGTGCCATACACTTTTTGTATACATTTTGCCCATGTTCCGGATACAGGGATGTTTGCTTGACAAATTGTTGTTTAGTCACAGTTAGCTGATTTCATTATCAACATCCTCTCCTCAATGCTGAGATTCAGGTCAAAATTACTGTGCAAGAAGAAGGATGAAGGATGTTTTCAGTTCTCTTTTGTAGGTATTAGTACCCTCTACATAATACCATACAGCATACATTGTAGTGTAACCTATCCCATTGATGTCTTGCACAGCAGGGCCCTATTTCAGGAAAGATGTTAGGATAGCAATTCTTGCTGGAATGGCAACTTCCCATACTGACAGCCAATCAGGAAGCAGGACTCCTGTCATTACCGTTACACTAACCATTGCAGCAAGAGTTGCTATTGTAGCAATTTTTAAATGAAATGGAGCCCTGGTGTGTTTATTTTTTTGTTTATGTATTTCATAGTAGAGAACACGTATGGGTGAAGAAATAAATGGCATAAGCCAATTACACATTTCTTATAACATCGCCATATTGGCATTCTGGCAAGACATGCACAGAACTTTCCCATTTCCATGAATCTTTTACATTGTTTGTCATGGTCTGTGTTATCGTTTTGTCTTGTGCTTACCCACCGTGTTGTTTACCTACACTCTGTATACATGTGCATCGTACTTGTTATGTTGTAACGTAGCATGTGAACCCTATCAATATAAAAGGTTTCTCTTCTCATGCACATTCATTCTAATCAGACGCACCCAAAGTGGATGTTGCCTCCAATCGTGATGTCTACACATTCACCAGCCACTCGGCACCCATTGCGGCCAAGGCACTGGCCAATCACAGAGAGGAACTCCAGTTGCTACGGCAACCATGGTGGCGGAAACTTCACATAGAGGAGAAGACGGATGATGAGATAGCAGAAGAGTACGACACAGAGTTCAAGATTCTCTAGCAGTGGCTGATTGATTGTGAACATTTATTAACATCATATTACTGATTGAACACTTCAGTGAACTTGAGAACTGAGGATCTCAGTCTGTAGCTGAAATACAGTGATTCATTCCTGAGTTGCATCTAAAACATCGTCATCCCGAGCTATGTGGTCCAGTGGAAGATAAATTCAGTCAAATCTGCGTGAGAGTCATGTCTGTCAAATTTTGCTTAAGTGAAAATAAACATGGACCTTAAATATGACAGGTGTGTGTATGTTAACATCAAATACAGTCAGCCTCATCTGAATTGAATCCAATAGGGACCGGTGAAAATCCCACTTTTTTTTTTGGTGAATTCTAACTTACAGAATTTTCTTTGACTTAGCCAGTCTTTTGACTTGTGCGAGGTCATCTAAGGCAAGGTTGACTGTACTGCCAAAGCCACAGCCCAAGTCAAAGCTTTTTCTCCGGTCTCAATATATTTGACTAATGCAGAGTTGACTGTACACAGTTCAGCCTGCATATAATGACCACTGAAGGGAAACATGAAAGGTGACCCATATAGACAGGTAGGCAAGTACTGCAGAAACAGGTTTGTGGCCAATTTGATTTGATCACACAATATCCATACTAGAGGCATCAAATGCATGTCTCCAACAAACATATGAAAGCAAGAGGCATTACTAGCAGTCTTGTCTCAGACTTGAATGAAAACAAAGTGTTTTGTTTGTAATTTCTCTTATACTCAGTTCGTTTGGTCCAAAAAAAAAAAAAAACAACAACAGACGAGGCTCTCAGGTGAGATAGAGAAACTTGCAGAAAAGTTAGTACCTTAGGGAAACTTGATAAAATGAACACTGCTATAACGAGATATTGGTTATTACAAGGAAACTTTCGTGCTCCCGACTTTCCTTCCACAGAAGTCTATGTAAAATGCTACTCTCATAGCGAGATCGGCTGTAACGAAATCACTGCTGTAACAAGATAAATTTTGTGATTTCTCAACAAAGAAAAACATAGTTAATCAAACCTTTTACTGTTACAGTGAACTCCTGTTATAACAAACAGGGTTATATTGAAATTTCGGTTACAATGAAGTAAAAATTATCCACTCTCTGTATTTTTATTGTTTACTTGTTCGGTTATGATGAAATTTTGATACAGTCAAACTCGGATACCTCGACGTCGGATAAGCCGAATATCGCTTACCTCGGAGGCAAAATGGAAGTCCCGATTGCTCCTATGGAGTTTCCGTGTGTTAAAATTTGCGTAGCTCGAAAAAAACTAACTCGAAATTCGGTTACCTCGAAGGGAAATCTCATGTCCCGATCTTTATCAACTTATTGTTTTTCCCAGCATGTTGCTCGAAGTGAAATTCGAACATCACGCACGCAACATTTTCCCCCCGATTAAGCACGCGTGGACAGCGGAGACATGTCACAAATCTTTTTACACTCGATTGTAAATATTCCGAGACAGATCATGCCCTCAAAACAATACATGGCTGGCAAAAAAAAAAAACCCGCCAAGTCCCCCACACCTACCTACACACATACACGGTATGCACATAGCACCCATGCCAATGGAGTGCTTACGATAGCACTACGCTCTGCCCCAGCATCTCCTTTTCTTTAATCACTGTGTTCTGATTTTGCGGTCGTGATGGTCATACCGCGCGCGTAGATTTCTTAACCGCCGTGGCGCACCTGCTTAGGTGTTGACAGTTAAATCTTTGGCATTAATCACGGTCCACTGTCCGAACATCAATTTCCTGCGAAGTGCTTCTCTAACTTTTTCCTTTCATGAAGTTAGACAGACTGCCGGAGCGAATAGCGAGAATATGAATTGCGTAACTTCAATTTCCAAAATGTGAAAGAAACTGGGTACAAATTCTCTTGGCAACAGACTTTTCTGCCATTTTCCTTTTGTTGGTCGAAGAGAGCAGCACGTTTATCACTTTCGAGCATGGCAACGAAGCGAAAATTGAACGCAAAATCGTATCAGGAAAAATACTCAATCCTCACATTCATGGATGAAAATCCAACATGGAAGAAAAAAGATGTTGCGGCAAAGTTTAATGTGAAGACCAACACACTGTCGGACATGATAAAAAACCGCCACAAAATTGTGCAAGCAGTTGAAAATCCTAGTGATGCTCGGAAGGGCGTCAAGAGAATGAGGCAGATGACATTCGACAATGTGGACGCGGCTTTGATCACGTGGTTTCGGCAAAGGGAATCTCTACCCGATCTCCGGCTTGATGGGGAGATGCTGCTTGAAAAAGCCAAATACTTTGCCAAAGAATTTGGTCACGAGACAGCTCCCTCACAGGGCTGGATAGATCGTTTCAAAAAACGACACGGAATAGGCCACATCAAAAAGGCTGGAGAAGCTGCTGGGGTGGATGAAGAGCTTGTCCAAGGCTGGAAAGATGGAAAGCTGATAGATATTCTGAGGCGTTATGACCCGAAGGATATCTACAATGCCGATGAAACTGGTTTATTTTGGCAAATGTTACCGGAGAAGTCCCTCGGTTTTCAGGGCACTACCTACCATGGAGGTAAACAGCAGAAAACACGTGTCACTGTTCTAGTGTGCGCTAACATGGATGGCAGCGACAAACTCCCCCTCTTTGTCATCGGGAAGAGCAAGCGACCACGCGCATTTAAGAACGTGAAGAAACTGCCAGTTGCCTACGAATCCAACAAAAAGGCCTGGATGACGGGGGCATTGTTTGAGGCATGGCTGAGGAAACTTGACGGCAAGATGGAAGGGAGAAAAATTGCAATGGTTATCGATAACTGCCCGGCCCATCCTCACATTAAGCTGGACAACATTGAACTTGTGTTTCTGCCGCCAAATACTACCAGCTTGACCCAGCCAATGGATGGTGGTGTCATCAGAAATTTGAAACAACACTATCGGCACATCCTTGCATTCCGACGACTTGCAGCGGCAGATGAGGGAATTCCCTTCAAATGGGACCTTCTTGACGCTATCATCGCTTTGAAGACGGCATGGAACAAGGTATCCCAACAGACAATAGCCAATGTATACAGGCATGTTGGATTCGTTCTTCCGTGTGAGCAAGTAGAGGAAGATGGAGATCGCGGTGAAGAGGGAGGTGTTGAAGACGCACAAGAATTTCGCGGCATCTGGGAGAGATTGGGCGACCTCTTCCCGCTACCGGCCATGGAGAAATACGTAGACGTGGATGCAACAGACACGGGCGTCGAGCTATTAACGGATGACCAGATTGTTGAAATCACCGGAGTCAAAGAAGACGGCGAGAGCGATGACGAGAACGGTAATGGTGAAACCAGTAGCCAACAGGGGGAGGATTGTGTGCGCAAACCACCTTCGATCAGTGAAGTGTGTCAAGCTCTGAATGTGATCAGGCAGTTTGACATCTTTGAGCAAACACCGGCTGAGCTGCAATTGCTCGTGGAGAACTATGAGTTGTATCTCATGAGTAATTATAAACGTCAGAAAAAGCAAGCCAACATCACTGACTATTTCGCTGTTAAGGAGTGATGAGACAAATGTGATTCGTACATGTTGTAAAGCCACAAAACATGTTTCTAACGAACTTCTGTTAATGTTTCTACCTATTACTAAAGTTATCTAGGCACTGATCATGCAAAACCTTCTCCGTTCTTAAAATCAAGCAACTTTTTTTTAATGACTTCCCCTCCATTACTTTACGCTTTTCTGTCTACTGACTTATCCATTAGATACAACGGGAAAATATAAATCTGTAATGTAATGTAATGTAATCACCGACTCTTTCGCTGTTACGGGATTATGAGTGATGAGACAAATATGATTCGTACATGTCTAATTTAAAGCCACAAAACATGTTTCCAACGAACTTCTAAAGGTGTCATACCTATACTGTATTATTGAAGTTATGCAAAACCTTCTCCGTTCTTAAAATCAAACAACTTTTTATGACTTCCCCTCCATTACTTTACGCTTTTCAGTGTACTGACATATCCATTGTATACGACGGGAAAAATATAAACCTGTAATGTTGGATTTTAACGTTTGCTTTCATTGTACCATTTGCTGCCTCATATACTTAAAGTAAGGCTTGGCTTTGCATGTAATATGATGATTTTAAGTGGTGACCTCATGAAACAACAGAACTACACTGTATTAGAAATGTAAGTACACATAAACCCAAAGTTGTTTGAACGTAAAACTCGATCTTGGGTTTCATTGATTTCAGATCTGGCCTTTGGAGTGATCAATGATTGTTTCTGAAAATACTGTACATTTACTGTATGAAACAAAATATTTCAACCTCACCCTATGAACTCGCGAAGGCCAATTTTCGCTTAATTTTGTCATCGGTTCACCTGCTCGGTCTATGAATAGGCAGAGCACTAATTCTAATTAATGACGACCACTAAACTATTAACAGACTTTATGAGGTCAGACGTCTACACTAAAGTTCTGTAAACAATTACTTTACCCTGTTATGTCTCGTATCTTATTTGAGTTTTCGGTAATGTATTTTTCTTCCCCCTTTATTAAGCACTATCGTATGAGATTGCTTCTCTCTTTTTTTTTTTTTTTTATGCGAGCAATCACTCTTTGTTAAAGTTTATGATTACAGTGGCAATGTACTCAGAAGTCGTAGACCGAATCTGATCTTGCGATATTAATCACTATTGGTCTTTGGCAACCAAGTAGCCCAACCTTCGTGTGTTGCGCTTATTGCTGATTGCGACTGTACATGTTGTATTAGTACATCGGTTTTGTTTGAATTAGCGTTGTACTGTCTGCCTTGGAGTCACCCTCTAAGCGACCGTTATTCTCCCAATCACGCATACACACATACACATACACTGAATGATGTTCGCCACGTGCAAGGTGCGTTACCGTTCTCTACACTTGTTTATTGCGCCAGTTTCTCATCCATATAACAACGTGTTCATCTCGTCAATACAGCACACACGATTTGTAGCTAGTAGACACGCAATAGACCGCTGCGCTGCGTAGCAGTGCTCCCTGTAGCTCCACGTGCACGTTTTCACTGGACGTAAATGTCAACGATTGTCACTGTTTTGGTGAGCTTCGTGTTACACTTTTAAGCCATCAAGCATGTGTTAACTTTGTGCATAATATTAAAAGTTTACAAAGCTAAGAATGTGATTCATGTGATTCTTGTGTATCTGTCTGCTTGGTAAATCTAGTTTTCGACAGGTTCCTCCACTGTATTCTGTAGACACACCACATCCACACGCAGATACAAATACTGTACATGTACATTCAGCACGCATTTCTCGCCCTCGATTACGTACCGGTACATTGTATTTTCTTGTTGTTTTTATGGTGATTGGTGAGTCAATTGTCCAGCAGAAAATGGTGTTGATTAGAAGAACATCGATTTCCATTCCATTTATACATTTTCAAGTCGACTCAATTCCAATTGACAAGCATGCAAACAGTCGGTAGGCACCATAACAGATACCGTGTTAACATCGATAAACATTGGATAAGTCGAAGAAAATTCGACGTACGCGTACCTCGAAATTCGCGTACCTCGAACCATTTTCTTCAGTCCCGACTACTTCGAGGTATCCGAGTTTGACTGTATAACGAAAGAAAACTGCCGGTCCTGAGGACTTCAGTGTAACGGGAGTCCACTGTATAGCGAGGAAAACTGCTTGGTCCGGACCTTCTTATTATATTGAGTTTCCCTTGTAACTGGTACTCTTACAGATAGGGCTCAACACATAGTTCTGCAGCCACTAAGCATAACAGTGAAATATTGCCCATGAGTAATGGAGTAGGTGGCCACAATACGCGAAGTCTATCACACATACAGGCGTAATGTACTCTATATGATTTATCTGCAAGAAAGTTTGTAGTGGCCATATCAAGCAGGTGGACTCATAGAGACATTTGGCCTCTGAAATGAGTTTGACTGTTTGTGTATCTTTGCTCCATTGATGAATACAGCTTTGTATAATGCCTTTGACAGTTTCACCTTGACCATTTCCCTCCAATACTTCCTGACATTGATTGTCATGTGACTATGAGAGTATATATCTATTACCATTACGGGTTTCCAGTTATCACTCATTTCAATATGTTAGTTGACACAATCTGACCATGTAAATGCACAGAGACCAAATCACCTTGACATTCCTGTGTATCATAGCTATGTATGTAATATTGTCCCGAATACACATGTCCCACTGGTATATCAGATAAAAACTTATAGCAAATAGAATGTATTAAACAAGCAACAGACAAATGAAAGTTTTAGTGATATGTGATCAAATGTTACGGCTATTTCCCTGAACTTCAGCCAATGAACATGGAGACTGTTTGAAACTAACAAAGATTTACCTTGATAACACCAATGTTGGATCACCTGCATTAAACATCATCCATAAACCTACATGGTTTAAATACAGTGTTGCTAATTTTATACTTCTCCATGGTAACTCCGTGGTATTCTACACAGTATGAAGTGTACTTATCGTCTCAGACGCAGGAAATAAAACTCTCCAAGACGGAAAGAAAACTGTATTGTGTATTTTTCTGTGGTATGGAAATGAGAAGTATGCTGGTACTAGGCAAGAGATTTCATTGTCACATGAAACATGCAAGGCACTGATGAGGTGCCCATTGCATGGTAACTTAAATTGATTTAACGATACATGTTCATGACTAACAGTACTCAATTTATATGTCCAACTTCACACAAATTATTTATCTGCCCAAACACAAATTTCAATCACCCTCTTACCTTTGTGCTAGTTTTTATTCATAACAACTTTTAATGAGGTGTAAGATTTCACGTTGAATCCCACATCTTATATTTCTTTGGCACAAATGAATTTACGGCTCAAAATCACATAAAAGATGTAATATGCTAAATGTACTTGTCGAATGGCATGTAGTTCTTAAGCCTCAGTTACATAAATATTGTACATACTATCTCACATTACAGCAGTTGTCCAAATTAATCAATGCCCCCCCCCCCCCCCCTTTAAAGAAGAGACCACAAGTTCATAATGTATTTCAGCTGCCAGTCATTTTTCCATGTTCTTTTATTACTGACATTGTAAACTTTGCCTTTATTATCATTTTCACCAAACATAAAATTACTGTTAGCCTCTGCTATCTGTCAAGTAGAGAGAAAAAGGACACCCTAAGCCTCGAAAAGACAGATAATCGTCATGGTAACTGCACAAGCCCCTCTGACAATGGTGAACCACATGTCAAACCATTTATCAAAGAATCTTGGAATTTGGCAACTGGTGTAGTATAAAAGTTTAAAAATTAAGAAAGTTTCAGTGAACTCCTCTTGTAATTGAGCCAAAGAAAAATGTGTAGCGTTGTACCAACACATGTCTTTTTGTGAGATATTTCATAGAGTTTCATGTGCCTTCTACACAAGAGAAACAACTAGAGTTGTACTGGTAACAATATTATGGGCTTATGGAGGATCAATTTCTATCAACTTGCTCAAGGTGAAATTAGGCAAGGTTGACTGCAGACATTGATTGCTGTGATACCTATAGTGTACCCGCTTTCAGACTGTGGTTTCCAACCAGTCAATGAATACACAGAAATCTTTGGCCATGTACAAAATAATGTGAATAAACATAAGTACTTGTTTTGTCCTATTTCAAGAGGAGCAAATTCATTGTCACAACTAATGATTCCAAGTGAAGACATATCATAAAACTTCAAAAGCTGACAAACAATACACAATGTGATTTTCCAATGATGAATCAAGTTGCTTGCATCAATACTTTTCTCTAGCACAACTTGCATATATGTATGACTAATGGATGGATTAACAATGCTAACAGCAATACAAAATCAAGCCCAAGATGTTGTAATGATCACATTTGGCTGATATATGTATGTAAAAAGTAAACTAGAAATGTCGCTTTGGCGACTGGTATGCCTCCGCCATAATGCATGATTTTCCCAATAGGTCTAGATAGTACATGTGGACAATGTGTGATTACATTTTCACAAAATTGGCAAAATATTGAAATGACAAGTTTGTCCCAAATGTGTTGAATGTTCACCTTCCTTGACCTAGGTTTAATTGGATGAATAGGAGAGCATGTATCTAGGGATTTAAGGACTTTAACTCGACTTTGACCCATTCATACATTTAGGCATCGAGTAATTTTCAAGGTACAGGTGTGGAGAAAAAGTGCAATTTCTGAATTGAATAGTAAATTGTTACCATTTTCATCTGGCCCTTGACCCTAAAATTCATAAGATAATCACTTTCAGGTAGAACATGCATAATATGTACTAAGTTTCAAGATAACTTGAGCCACTTCCGAGATATGGAGGAAAAAGTTAGTTCAGCACTTTCGCTTGATCTTTGACCTTTTGACCTTTGAGGCAAAAAAAGAAAAAAAAAAACTTTCCAGAGAATTTCTATTAGGTTACACATGTATGCATACACCAAGTGTAAAAAAAAAAATAACCCTGCAGGCATTGCATGATAGGAGGGAAATAGTAAAATTTTGAAGTGTTGCACTTGACCTTTGACCCCTGACCTTTGACCCATGAACCCTACATTCTCTAGATAATCACTTCCAGTCAGTATATGTATATACTATGTTCCATGAAGATACCTTGAACAATTTTCCAAGGTATGGAGAAAAAAAAGAAGTTTTAATATTTTTACTTGACCTTTCGACCTTTGACCTTTGACCTCATGACCCAAACTTTCACCAGAGAATCTTAATTGGGTAATACATGTATACACTAAGTTTCAAGAAAATATCTTCAGGCATTCAATAGATATGGTGGAAATAGTGAAATTTTATGTATTTGACCCTGACCTTTTGACCTTTGACCTTTGACCTCATGACCCAAACTTTCACCAGAGAATCTTAATTGGGTAATACATGTTTACACTAAGTTTCAAGAAAATATCTTCAGGCATTCAATAGATATGGTGGAAATAGTAAATTTTATGTATTTGACCTTGACCTTTTGACCTTTGACCTTGAACATGTGCACCCAAAAGTTGATAGGCACAACTTCACCCCCTAATACACATACATGCCAAGTTTCATCAGGATACCTCAACAGGTTTTGATAGTTACCTTGTCCACAAAATTCATTACGGACGGACGGACGGACAACCCGAAAACATAATGCCTCCGGCACCACTTCGTGGCGGAGGCATAAAAATGAGTCCCTCTACAAGGGACATGATTACCAGCAAGTTTCCAACGTTTCAGACATGTATGCAAAAATATAGCTACAGCGCTTTGCCTTACACTTCTGCAATAATTTTAAGTTATGAATAGCTCCTGTGAAGACACATGTCTCCAAAAATGGATGCTGAGAAACTGTCAATAGTTCTGTTGCAACCATTTTCTTTCAGTGTCATTAAAGTTTTGCATTATGCTGCTCAAACCTGTGTATTTTTTAATACAGGGAATATTGAGAATGAACATGTATTTAGATTTGAACCATCAGTCACAAATACTGCAAACATCAGAGTGAAATTTACCATAAGCTATTTGTATTAATACACTATTTCTTAGCTGGCTAGCTCTAAAAACAAGGAACTTACACAGAGGACAACTGCATCACAACGTCTACATTACATGTACAAACATTACATACATGCACTGCTTACATACTGTACACACTTGCTCAGAGCAGGTAGTTTTTTTTTATCCGCGACACAATATTGTGTTGTGGATACAAACACAAACACACACACACACACACAAAAAGGGAAGTTCGTCTTAAAAACATATAAAATACCTTTCCTCAATTACCGACAAAAAAAGCAAAAGTATGCTCTTGGCTTAATTCTCATCAATTTCCCTTTCATTCAGATGTAATAGGGAGCTTTAGATTTTAGACGCGCGGACGTTCAAAGGGAAAAAAACATGGTCTGAGCGTGCGCAGTAACTTGACGTGCGCTACTGCGCATGCTCAGACCATGTTTTTTTCTCTTTGAACGTCCGTGCGTCTAAAACCTAAAGCTCCCTAATATCTCTGGTCTCCTCTAGAGATTTTTGGCTGCCACGACACAGAAACACGATTCTTACACCTGTTCCTTCTCTCTCTCCATTCTCCCTCTTTCTCCATCTCTCTCACATTGGAATGTTGTAATCGCTCAATTTCGTCCTTTTAGAAAGCCTCTACAATGTCTTACTACAGGACGAGTCACTGATCTGAGTTGAGAAACTGAGATATTACAGACACAAATTGCTGAAAAATGTTTTTTTTTTTTTTAAATCGATGGGCTTTTGGTTTTCAACCAATGACACATTTCACTCAAAATATTTCATAAGGTCCAATTCCTTGAGGCTTTTTTTAATGATTCCATCCCATCCCTTGTTTGTTGCTGGGTTGATGGGACTTGGGTGCATTATTGTCACCACGGTAACACCCTCCATTCCAGCCTTTTTCAGCGCCTTCTTTGTCTGGTCCTCTGCAAACTTTCCTATCCCGACTACCACCTTCACTCCATACAGCTTGATCAGCTTGCAGAGGTAATCGTCGCAGATATCGATGAGGGGCTTGCGCACATCAGCCTTCAGTGAGGGCGGCGTGATGTTCTTACTCGTTTCTGTCATGAACACAAGCGGGCAGTGGTTGTACACAAAACATTCCCGAAAGAACGCATCTGGAGTCTTGCACAGATCCTTCCACAGGCTCCAAAAGCGGGAGCCACTGACCTCGCTCCGCGTGCACTCCAGGCCCTCAATGATCCTCTTTGGATGCTCCTTGGGTGGCTTGCCAACCTTGCCTGTGATTTCCATCCAGTCCTTCACAAAAGTTGTCTCTCCAAAAGGCACCTAACATGAAATATTCAGTAAATTCGAATATAACTTAGTATTACGCTTAAAGATAATATAAAGTTTTGGTATTACCTCAAAAGTTTCCCTGAATTTCCTTGTCTTAGTTTGTGTTTCAGGTTAAAGTACCTTTCATATAACTAACACTGTGAGACTTACTCGCCCCACAGTGCTCTCATGTCTTAGTAATCATGCAATAATCGTTTCATACCAGAGCCGCCGCCGTACGGCGGCGAGGTAGTGCACGTACATGTATTGTACGAAACCATTATTGCATGATACTAGTAACTGCGACCAGCAGCGTGCAGCCCCATACGCATACTGAGTAGCTAACTGTGACCAGCAGCCCCATAAGCATAGCGTAATGGGGCTTCGCATTGTAGCATTCAGGATCATGATAGATTTAGTATTTGCGGGTAAATATCAACTTAAAATCCAAAAATTTTTTCAATTTGAAGACTTACCAGTTAAGTTGAAGTATTGAAAACAGGCTTCGGACAACGTTTGGTTTTGCCAATAGTCCCTTTCTGTTCGAATTGATAACTGAATGTGACTCGGTCGAGAGGACCTTGGGAGAGCTACATGTACACTGAATTGACGGCCAGCGCATGCGCACACAAACAACTTATCCGTTCATGGATTTGAAATTTGTTCGCATGTGATGTGTGCGTATGCGCTGGCCGTAGTAATCAGTGTATGTAGCTCTCCCAAGGTCCTCTCGACAGAGTCACATTCAGTCATCAATTCCAACAGAAAGGGACTATTGGCAGGACCAAACGTTGCCCGAAGCCTGTTTTCAAGACTTCAACTTAATTGGTAAGTCTTCAAACTGAAGAATTTTTTGGATTTTAAGTTGATATTTACCCGCGAATACTAAATCTATCATGATCCTGAATGCTACAATGCGAAGCCCCATTACGCTACGCGTATGGGGCTGCTATATTTACCCACGAATACTAAATCTATCATGATCCTGAATGCTACAATGCGAAGCCCCATTACGCTACGCCTATGGGGCTGCTGGTCGCTATGTCTATGGGGCTGCTGGTCGCAGTTAATTGCATGATTACTAAGAAATGAGAGCACTTTGGGGCGAGTAAGTCTCACAGTGTTAGTTATATGAAAGGTACTTTAACCTGAAACACGGAAATTCAGGGAAACTTTTGAGGTACCAAAACTTTTTATTATCTTTAATTCAGGTCGGGAAAATATCCCTAACATTGACTATTCGTGACTTTACTTTTTTCAAAAGTTTTGTAATGACTGTTCTCAAAACTTGGTGACATGTGTGAAAACAAAAATGCACATAAGCTACCATGGTCCAATATCTCTTCTAATATAACTTCTACAAATGTATACATTGTATCCCCTAACTATCAACATAAGAGTAATGCAGACAAATCAATAAAACATTTAATTCACAAACTCTAAAAGTGATGCACACTTTTTTTTCTTTTTTTTTCTTTTTTACAAGTGCATGAAAAAAAAAGTCTGGATGAAACAGATAATTGTCATGGTAACGGCACATGTCCCTCTAATATTCTGCATTATTTTGAATTGCATTCACAAACTCAACTCTGGTTGCAATGTGAATACGTTGTATCATGCGGATAATATCAGCGTCAAAATTGTGTGGATTATGGTTCTCCAGTTTTTATGACCAAATACTGCAGATATTATCCACACAATTTAGTTTATGAAATGAATGATATGTTGATGACTTAAGTTCTTTTAGTATTTTACTTATTTCTTTCATCACATATAAATCAATGCTTAGAACTACATCTGTCACTGAAATGAATTTCAGTCAAGATGCACAAAATGAATACTCGGTATCTTGGTAATAGAAAATGTCCACATAGTACATGCTCCAAGACAAAAAAAAAACCCCAAAAAACAGAACAAAACAAAACAAAAAAACATCATGGTTTCTTTTCGCAGTCTGATGAAATGAGAACTACTAGTAGTTATTCTTATACAGTTGTTCTTATATTACAGATACAAAAGTGTGTTCTTTCACTCACTCCATTTTGTGCCATGCCAAATGGACCGGGATTCATACCCAGGAAGAGAACCGACTTCTTGGAGTTGCCATACTTCCGGATGTAGCAATCATGGGTCTCTTTGGCATAGACGAGGGGATTGTAGATGTAGCTGACCGGGTCGCCAAACTTTAGCGCATCAAGCTCTCTGATCATCTCTTCCATCAAACTTATGAAATCCTCAGCAATCTGACCGTCGGATGAACTCTGGGTCACACTTTTGGCAGGCTGGGTGGGAGGTTGCATTACTGGCTGAACAGACCCTTTATCACCATCTGGTAATGCTCCAGGCACAGTGTCATCCTGTGCCCCTCCATTATCCACTGCCCTGTCATCCCCTGCAGGAGCACTAAGCTTTACACGTTTGGCTTTCCTTGGCATCTTATGGCATTGATTTCAGCGGTAGTACCAGTAGCTAATGTCTGAAGATAGATGAAATATAAAATACCAATATCACATTGCCACGTTTCACTGTAAATGCATTTTCCGGATACTGTAGAGTGATAGCCGTAATCCACCAATCCCCTTTTTCACGACGTGAAAAACTTGAACAGCCTGTACAATAGGTTGGTACATATAAAAATGAAACAACTGTTTGCACCTGCTCGATCATTTTTAATTGGTATGCAGGATTACTTGCAGTCATGAAAATTATCATTGGCCATCATTGACCAAGCCAATTGCTGATCAAAACACAATGCCCATAAGATTAAGACTTTCACCATGGTGTTAAAACTAAAAATATTCTTCAAGTTTGTTTCCTTCTCTACCAATAATTTTTTTAATCCGGTTTTAAAAGAATGATGTGTATAAAACATTTTTTTTTTTAAATGGTTATTGTGAACTGCTTTCTGGTAAATGATTTCTGTTTAAATCTGCAGTACTTTAGCTGCCAGTAATTTTCTTTGAGAACCAGTTAGCTCCATAAACTCCTGTTGTCTAGCAACCATTGTAATGTACACAGATTCAATAACTTCTGCACCTTCACCACTTTTATGTTTATATAGCTATATATATTCCTCCATCAAAGAATGATGAAAGAAAATATGTGAATTCCAGAATATGATATGCATTATGTATAGACCTGTATGAATATAATCTGCTAAATCAAAGTCAAAACAATCATATTTTTAATTATCACTTTGTTAAAGACACTTAGTTTGTAAATTGCACACATTAACAATCAAAAGTTGGCATGTTTAAACAAGAGTGAAATAAAACTGGCAGCATGGTAGATGTTTTGAAACATCAAATTCCAGTCTAATAAGAAACTACTGGGATTTCTCAAGTTTAACATGTTAAAGGACAAGTTCACCTTCATTAACATAAGGATTGAGAGAATGTAGCCATATTAGTAGAACACATCATTGAAAGTTTGAGGAAAATCGGACAATCCGTTCAAAAGTTATGAATTTTTGAATTTTTTGTGCAGTCACCGCTGGATGAGAAGACTACTGCAGTGTATGATGTCACATGCGTACAACAATATAAGGAAAACATAAAGAGAATTTCACAAAATTTCATCTTTTGAAAAAAGTACACATTCCCTTGACTCGTTACTGACATATCTGACATATCGTCTGTTGAGAATGAGAAGAGTGGTCTTGAACTGGTTTTGTGGCAACTTAACGCCCTTATCATTCTCAACCGACGATATGTTATGGGTAATATTATTCCCATTGCCTTGAGAAAGAGGCAAGTCAAGTGCTCTTTTATTATGCAAAAAAAGTGAAAATATGTTGAATTTTCTTTACATTTTCTTTATACTGTTGTACTCATATATGACATCACGAGCCTTAGTAGTCTCCTCATCCAGCGGTTCCAACAAAAAAGTTTTAAAAATTCATAACTTTTGCATCGATTGTCCAATTTTCCTCAAACTTTCACTGATGTGTTCTACTAGTATTGCTGCATTCTCTCAATCCTTATGTTAATGAAGGTGAACTTGTCCTTTAATGATGTTTTGACTGTTAAAAACTGAATACTACTGGTACTTCTAGTCACATCCATAATGTAAATTAGACAAAGTGATGACATCATGCCCCCTCACAGGTCTCTCTTTGACCTGGAAAAAAAAAATCACTTTATTTTTCTTTTTAATTACATAATATAAAAAGAAAAATCCATTTGAATCCACTGCCTAATTTCCTGTCCTTGTGTATACAATGATCTAGAGCAATGACTTTAGGTAAGGCAGAAGGGCTGAAATTGCTCAGGGGGACACTTACACTTTAAGTAAAAATAAGACCCCAGTTTATCAAATGATGCTCTTAAGTGTATATACAAACCAGTGGGAGAGTTGAAAATCAATTATTGTTTTCATCATCACATCAGCTTAATTGTTTCAACTTTCTAACACAGATTTCTTTGTTATCACCATCTGATCTGTGTAAACATGCACCAATGTAGAACTTCAATCTCTTTCTATATTTCTTTTCTGTCAATGACTCAAACTTTGATGAAACTTAATTAAAAGAATAAACATAGAATAATAGAAATGAAATGAAAATATAATATAAGATAAAGTTTGATAGAATAAACTAGGCCTATATCTATTATGGTGTCACTGCAAACCTTTCTCCCTCATAGGCCTACATATCTATTAAATAGCATTTTTTCTATGATGGGGAAAGAATTGTATTTAAATACATTTAAAACAATTAAATGCTATTCTAATCTTCCTAATAAAATATCTAATATGACATGGCTATTGTTGATTTTGTATGGGGAAAAAAATAGTGTAGGCCTACCGGAAGGCCTTAACGATTGCTGGTACAGTTTAACCGCAACAGCGACCCCAACACGTACGTGTCGCAGGCTATACAGCACCCCGAAACGGGGTTAGGTTCAGTTTTTCTTTACTTTGTAGCTCCGGTGATCCACAGCCTACTACGTTGTAGGGTGGTCTACAGGATGCAGTTCCTTACAGGCGCGGTGGAGCATCCCAATTTGCATCTCATTATCGCCCCGTTCTATTTGAATTTCCAACGGGCATCCACGGCTGCCCGAAACTGTGTGCATGAAAAAGTCAAATCTTTACCTTCTCCTTGTGCCGCTATGCGCGCCGCTAGTAAACTCAAACTTCCCACACTATCTAAGTTTTTAAAAACCTTCCTTTTGATGAAAAAATTATGAAATTTGCTGCACTAGAAATTGAGATATTACAGCGTTTTGAAAATCACCTCTCGCAAAACATGCTCTTTGTCTTTTTCCGACTGGACTATGGCCGGGCTCCAATGTGTCCGAAATTGGCAACATAAGTTCATCGGGCCTCAATCCATGTATGGTGAAAGTTTTCGCTCGGTTCCACCTGTACTTTTTGAGAAATCAACTTATTTCTACAGGGTTTGGAATAGAAAATTGTAGTCAGCGAAACAATTGAAAATGACATCATTTCTTTTCCCGTAATATTGGGCATGCGTGGTACGTGAAATTCAGAATTTTGTGCTCATTGTTGGTTTGCATGTGACGCAATCAATTTTGCTGAGTGTCGCACGGCGGTGACTGCTGAGCTGCTGCCGCGCACGCTTTCTCATTATCTCACCAAAAAAAGTTAGAAACCTGAAATTAGGTCTCAACCAAAACTATATAGGCCTATAATTCCTTATCACGTTACGTTGTTAGCTAGCATGATTTGCATATTAAAAATAATCTAAAAAAAAAAAACAAATAAACAATTAAACAAACACAACAAACCAAAGTCTAATACTAGTAATAGACATCACAGACCTAGGCCTAGGCTACTAAGAGTAGTCGACATAGATCTAGTCTATCATATAACGTTTAATAGACTCTATTCATTTCACAACTAACGTTAAGCCTTTCTCAAAAAAGAGAGATTTAACGTCAGAATTCTTAAACTGTGCAGTGGGTCGCCCAGCCACCTATCATCACAATGAATCAGAATGGCATTTAGTTTCTACCCATGGAGCACCAGCCACTTTGTAGCCTGTTTGGCTGATGTCCAGTGAATGGTTCGGATGAACCTGGCTAGGCTGGCAGTGCGGCTGCGTGCATGCTGCGATGCGATGCGAGAACGCATGAATATCTGACTCAAGTCTGGTCGGGCTTGTGAATAGTTAACATCTTGCACCATGGGTGGAGCTATATTTAGCTCCATGCTTGAACAGACACTTACCCCACCGTACCCGCGTCCAGCAGTTCGGATTTTCGGTAGAAAATCACTCTAACCACGAGGTTTTCTATCCCTCAAAACTCGGCTCCGATGATCAGTCAGCCAGCTCCGTAGGCTCCGCGGTACGTACGTATTGGTCCATATGGGGTACAAGTCGCTGCTGCGGTTACCTTCGTACATGTACTTGTCCTTGATAAGCGCGCTCAGACAGATGGACGACTAAGCAGATATACGACATTGGGAAAAAATATCAGCTTCTCGTACACCCCATTGACGACTTGGTTTACAACTACAGGACACTTGAGAGAGAGAGAAAAAAAAAAAAAAAAAAAAAAAATGTCATCAAAAATTAGGCCTGAGAGGGATTTGAACCCTCGATCTTCTGTTTACGAGACAGACGCCTTGCCACTTGGCCACCAGGCCTCGCTGAACACAGTCGATATCTTTTAAGTATAAATATGGAGGTACCTACATAGTGCAAGTACTAAACAGTAAACCAAAGTCATACTGCTCAGGGAAACCTCATAAAATTATACATTAGGATTTATGGTACACTAATGGAGTGACATCATAGCCTTAAATCACTACTGCACATTACAAGATGCTAAAAAAATCCAACGAAGTAACTATTCTTATTTTTTTCCCACAAGAGATAACATCATTTCTAAACCTGACCAGGCAGAGGTTTCGCTCTCTCCCTGTGGGTAGGCACTTAAGAGGCGAGAATGCTCTGCGGGAAGTAGTTTCACCAAAGGTCACAGATATTAATTATTCATGAGCTGGCGCGGAGACTGCCGAAGCCTTATTGAATATGTATGAGGTGGGAGATTCCCTTTCCCCTGCGTTGTAAACGTACACCACCGAGTGAACGTCATGTAAACACATATCGCTTTCACAGTTGCAGCAGTGTGTGTGTGTGTGTGTGTGTGTGTGTGTGTGTGTGTGTGTGTGTGTGTGTGTGTGTGTGTGTGTGTGTGTCCGTCTGTCTGTCACTCACTCGAGAAATGTCCATCGACGACTCACCCTTGTTGACATCCCACAGACTCTGTACAAACATGGTTTGACGATGAGTTTGATCGTCATTGTGGTAAGGGGTGTCAAGATTTCTTCAAATAAATACTTTTAGTAACGTTAGGGCCTAACGTTAGTTGTTATTCCTTTTTTTTGGGGGGGGGGGGTGGGTAAAATGGGCTAGATCAGAAAACACAGAAAAGTACACTCAATGTAATCAGTCATTCTTGGAAGTTCTAATTGATTCGAAGTTCATGTCAATCAACCGTTAAAAATGACAAAAAGTGCACTTCTAATGCCTATGCGAATATTACGTAAAACGAGGCGACAGTAGAGTGTGGTGAGGCGACAGTAGAGTGCGGTTTGGTCATATTGGTGAATTCACCGATGAAATTCAATTTTTAACATTAATTATTTTTAGTAGAGTGACAAGCAAAGCCCCTGGAACCGAAACTCATGTCTTTTGATGTGATTCGATCGTTAAAAATGACAACATCTTAGTATTAAGTGCTCTTCTAATGCCTATGCGTTATACACATAAAACGAGGCGACAGTAGAGTGTGGTGAGGCGACAGTAGAGTGCGGTTTGGTCATATTGGTGAATTTACCGATGAACTTGAATGTTTAGCATTAATTATTTTTAGTAGAGTGACAAACAAAGCCCCTGGAGCCAAAATTCATGTCTTTTGATGTGATTCGATTGTTAAAAATGACAACATCTTAGTATTGAGTGCTCTTCTAATGCCTATGCGTTACACACAAAACGAGGCGACAGTAGAGTGTGGTGAGGCGACAGTAGAGTGCGGTTTGGTCATATTGGTGAATTTACCAATGAAATTCAATTTTTAACATTAATTATTTCTAGTAGAGTGACAAGCAAAGCCCCTGGAGCCGAAACTCATGCCTTTTGATGTGATTCGACCGTTAAAAATGACAACATCTTAGTATTGAGTGCTCTTCTAATGCCTATGCGTTATACACATAAAACGAGGCGACAGTAGAGTGTGGTGAGGCGACAGTAGAGTGCGGTTTGATCATATTGGTGAATTTACCGATGAACTTGAATTTTTAACATTAATTATTTTTAGTAGAGTGACAAGCAAAGCCCCTGGAGCCGAAACTCATGTCTTTTGATGTAATTCGATCGTTAAAAATGACAACATCTTAGTATTAAGTGCTCTTCTAATGCCTATGCGTTATACACATAAAACGAGGCGACAGTAGAGTGTGGTGAGGCGACAGTAGAGTGCGGTTTGGTCATATTGGTCAATTTACCAATGAAATTCAATTTTTAACATTAATTATTTCTAGTAGAGTGACAAACAAAGCCCCTGGAGCCGAAACTCATGTCTTTTGATGTGATTCGATCGTTAAAAATGACAACATCTTAGTATTAAGTGCTCATCTAATGCCTATGCGTTATACACATAAAACGAGGAGACAGTAGAGTGTGGTGAGGCGACAGTAGAGTGCGGTTTGGTCATATTGGTGAATTTACCGATGAACTTGAATGTTTAGCATTAATTATTTCTAGTAGAGTGACAAGCAAAGCCCCTGGAGCCGAAACTCATGCCTTTTGATGTGATTCGACCGTTAAAAATGACAACATCTTAGTATTGAGTGCTCTTCTAATGCCTATGCGTTATACACATAAAACGAGGCGACAGTAGAGTGTGGTGAGGCGACAGTAGAGTGCGGTTTGATCATATTGGTGAATTTACCGATGAATTTGAATTTTTAACATTAATTATTTTTAGTAGAGTGACAAGCAAAGCCCCTGGAGCCGAAACTCATGTCTTTTGATGTAATTCGATCGTTAAAAATGACAACATCTTAGTATTTAGTGCTCTTCTAATGCCTATGCGTTATACACATAAAACGAGGCGACAGTAGAGTGTGGTGAGGCGACAGTAGAGTGCGGTTTGGTCATATTGGTCAATTTACCAATGAAATTCAATTTTTAACATTAATTATTTCTAGTAGAGTGACAAACAAAGCCCCTGGAGCCGAAACTCATGTCTTTTGATGTGATTCGATCGTTAAAAATGACAACATCTTAGTATTAAGTGCTCATCTAATGCCTATGCGTTATACACATAAAACGAGGAGACAGTAGAGTGTGGTGAGGCGACAGTAGAGTGCGGTTTGGTCATATTGGTGAATTTACCGATGAACTTGAATGTTTAGCATTAATTATTTCTAGTAGAGTGACAAGCAAAGCCCCTGGAGCCGAAACTCATGCCTTTTGATGTGATTCGACCGTTAAAAATGACAACATCTTAGTATTGAGTGCTCTTCTAATGCCTATGCGTTATACACATAAAACGAGGCGACAGTAGAGTGTGGTGAGGCGACAGTAGAGTGCGGTTTGATCATATTGGTGAATTTACCGATGAATTTGAATTTTTAACATTAATTATTTTTAGTAGAGTGACAAGCAAAGCCCCTGGAGCCGAAACTCATGTCTTTTGATGTAATTCGATCGTTAAAAATGACAACATCTTAGTATTAAGTGCTCTTCTAATGCCTATGCGTTATACACATAAAACGAGGCGACAGTAGAGTGTGGTGAGGCGACAGTAGAGTGCGGTTTGGTCATATTGGTCAATTTACCAATGAAATTCAATTTTTAACATTAATTATTTCTAGTAGAGTGACAAACAAAGCCCCTGGAGCCGAAACTCATGTCTTTTGATGTGATTCGATCGTTAAAAATGACAACATCTTAGTATTAAGTGCTCATCTAATGCCTATGCGTTATACACATAAAACGAGGAGACAGTAGAGTGTGGTGAGGCGACAGTAGAGTGCGGTTTGGTCATATTGGTGAATTTACCGATGAACTTGAATGTTTAGCATTAATTATTTCTAGTAGAGTGACAAGCAAAGCCCCTGGAGCCGAAACTCATGCCTTTTGATGTGATTCGACCGTTAAAATGACAACATCTTAGTATTAAGTGCTCATCTAATGCCTATGCGTTATACACATAAAACGAGGAGACAGTAGAGTGTGGTGAGGCGACAGTAGAGTGCGGTTTGATCATTATTGGTGAATAACCGATGAACTTGAATTTTTAACATTAATTATGTAAAGAGAGTGACAATCAAAGCCCCTGGAGCCGAAACTCATGTCTTTTGATGTGATTCGATCGTTAAAAATGACAACATCTTAGTATTACGAGCTCTTCTAATGCCTATGCGTTATACACACAAAACGAGGCGACAGTAGAGTGTGGTGAGGCGACAGTAGAGTGCGGTTTGGTCATATAGGTCAATTTACCAATGAAATTCAATTTTTAACATTAATTATTTCTAGTAGAGTGACAAACAAAGCCCCTGGAGCCGAAACTCATGTCTTTTGATGTAATTCGATCGTTAAAAATGACAACATCTTAGTATTAAGTGCTCTTCTAATGCCTATGCGTTATACACATAAAACGAGGCGACAGTAGAGTGTGGTGAGGCGACAGTAGAGTGCGGTTTGGTCATATTGGTGAATTTACCGATGAACTTGAATGTTTAGCATTAATTATTTTTAGTAGAGTGACAAACAAAGCCCCTGGAGCCAAAATTCATGTCTTTTGATGTGATTCGATCGTTAAAAATGACAACATCTTAGTATTGAGTGCTCTTCTAATGCCTATGCGTTACACACAAAACGAGGCGACAGTAGAGTGTGGTGAGGCGACAGTAGAGTGCGGTTTGATCATATTGGTGAATTTACCAATGAAATTCAATTTTTAACATTAATTATTTCTAGTAGAGTGACAAGCAAAGCCCCTGGAGCCGAAACTCATGCCTTTTGATGTGATTCGACCGTTAAAAATGACAACATCTTAGTATTGAGTGCTCTTCTAATGCCTATGCGTTATACACATAAAACGAGGCGACAGTAGAGTGTGGTGAGGCGACAGTAGAGTGCGGTTTGATCATATTGGTGAATTTACCGATGAACTTGAATTTTTAACATTAATTATTTTTAGTAGAGTGACAAGCAAAGCACCTGGAGCCGAAACTCATGTCTTTTGATGTGATTCGATCGTTAAAAATGACAACATCTTAGTATTACGTGCTCTTCTAATGCCTATGCGTTATACACATAAAACGAGGCGACAGTAGAGTGTGGTGAGGCGACAGTAGAATGCGGTTTGGTCATATTGGTCAATTTACCAATGAAATTCAATTTTTAACATTAATTATTTCTAGTAGAGTGACAAGCAAAGCCCCTGGAGCCGAAACTCATGTCTTTTGATGTGATTCGATCGTTAAAAATGACAACATCTTAGTATTACGTGCTCTTCTAATGCCTATGCGTTACACACATAAAACGAGGCGACAGTAGAGTGCGGTTTGGTCATATTAATCACTACCGATGAACTTGAATGTTTAGCATTAATTATTTGAGTAGAGTGACAAACAAAGCCCCTTGAGCTGAAACTTATGTCTTTTGACATGATTAAGCTTATGTTAGTATAGAGCTCTGCAATAACATCTATGTTAACTTGTACATCTCCATCCAATCATGCAACTTTTTTTTAAACTAAACAATATTTTAAGACCTCTGCAGTAATTTCTGTATGTAAACTTCTGAGAGGGAAAGGACAAGATGCGCTCACAAGAAATTTCACCGACAGTGTAAATTTGTTGGTTCACAGCTCTGCTGGGTATATAGGCAAGGTTTATTTTTATTCCCAACAGAAGAGGGCAGATCAAGACCTGTTATAGTGTCAAAGACAAATGAAAATTATACATTGTTGTATAATGGTTTTAAATACACCACCATTATAAGAAAGATATTTTCTACTTAACCTAGTATACCATTTTGCATTACACAGTATGTACTAATTTAATCATGTAAAGCACATATAGATTCCAGGAATAGTATGCGCTATATAAGCAGCTATCATTATTATTAGTAGTAGTAGCAGCATGGCTTGTTTCTTACTTTCATAGTATTACTATATACAGGTTTCTTTTCTTCATCTTTATATTACATTCTAAAAGTACAGTGTGCAGAGACACGCAGAGGAAAAGTTAGAAAGAGAAGAAGAAGAAGAAGAAGAAGAAGAAGAAGAAGAAGGGGGGGATAGAATGTACATTAGCATCCTACTAACAAGTCAGCTCCCACGTACTATAGATAAACGATTAGACTACTATCCAGAACCTTGTTGCTTATTGTGTATCATAGTAGCTCAATTCCTTGGTCACTCACTATCCTATACCGATGCAAGGAAACAGAGGGAGAGAGATGGGAGATAGGAAGAGGAAGACAGAGAGAGAGAGAGGGAGAGAGAGAGAGAGAGAGAGAGAGGAAGAGCAGCAAATCAAGGGCTATTAAAGTCTGAATACATTAAGACTACTACTTTAAACTGCTGCTGCTGCTGAAGCCGGATAGTACAAGCAGAGGAGTGCCTTATCTGAGGATCTGTTCCCCCTTTCCCTCTTTCTGGAGTGGGGGACACAGTGATTTCCTGCAATATCGACTCCAGACGCAGGTCGGCAACACGGGAGATATTGTGTGTTATACTATAGAATCAACGAATGGTGAGTAGAAGGATATATTATTCTCTACTCTCTATTAACTATCATCCTGCTCCGAAATCCCTTCAAGTTAGTGATTTGGATAGTTGCTAAAATTGCTCAGACACAACATCTCAGCATTACTGCTCTCAATGAAGTTGTAAAGGCAAATTGCAGAGGGGCATTCTTGCCCTCTTGACCACACAACTTACTGAAGTGGTAGAGAAGTTAAGACGAGAGACAAAAGCAGACAAAAGAGGGGGAACAAGGGTGGGGGTAGAGAGAAGGAAAGAAAAGGAGAGACAGTGAGAGAGAAGCAGGAAACCGAGGATGCCTTGTAAATGAGGCAACACATATAATATTAAGTCAAACAGTAACTTCCCATGTGTAAATACTCTTAAGTTTGATGTTCCCACCAGTCTACATACACAGCCCAATCTTGTCGATTGTATAATGCATGCACTCAATAAGCCCATACTTGACAAATGTTACAGCATGCACCATACCCTCACGCTTTCACCAACTCCATCCAGCCCAAGGAGGTACTAGGCGAGCCTAGTACCTCCTTGTCCAGCCTAGCACCTCTGCATCTAGCCTTGCAACCTTTTTTTCCCTTTCCTAAACCCATACCAGCATTAGAGCTCTAAGCAGTCACATCTCTGCATCAACTCCATCCAGTCTTGCACTTTTAGTATTTGCGCTCCACAGAAATGTCTCTTTGTTAGCTTGCTCCAACTTCGAGGTTTGTACCTCTTTTTTATATTAATCGAAATATATATCAACACATACATTCATACAAACATATACACACACACACACATACACATATTTGCGTGTATTTCGTGCTAACCTGGGACTTACACACTGAAATGAAATTTGTGTGTGTGTGTGAACGAGTTTGATAATCAACCGTGGACGTTACAAGGAGGGGTGTATGCTAAATTTTGTGATATCTGAATGTGCTTTGTATGCAAAGATATTGCAATTTGAAACCATTTGTGCATGTCCAAGAATTGGGGAGTGTCCCCGGTTGTGGTGCGCATCTGTAATGTGAATGTAGGATGTCAAGTTTACATTCCCTCTGAAGGGGAAATGTATGCCCACACACATATACACACACACATTATATTTACATATAAAAAAGTTGCATGGAAAGTATATATATATATATATATATATATATATATATATATATATATAAATGATTAAAGATTATACAGTGTCCCAGAAGAAACAAAACCAGGTTTCGATGCAACTTTTTATTACTGAAATCATACATTTTCTTTATGAGATATATATCAATGGAAAGATAAACTTTTTCTTCTTTCATTTGATGTACAACTTAATGTTCATTGTTTATGCATGACTGAGTTAGAACGATGAGAAGTGGTGCTACCAAATTATCATTTGCACATGCAAATGGTGACTTAAAGTTAATTTTTCAGACTTTTAACGTTACGTTTGCAAAAAACAAGGTTCATAACCCAAATATTCATATTTTCTTCTTTCATATGAGACCTTACACATCAAATATGAATGATGCATGCTTGAGAAAAATTTGTATGCAAGCATGCTTCATTTCTACCAATTCTACAGATAGTCGAAGAAAAGCATTCAGCTCTCCCGACTTAGCATTAGACAATGGGCTCATCTGTACCATTGAATTCACACAAAACAACTGTAGTGAGCACTACAGTGAATGTTGGTGGGGGGGGGGGGTATTTACAGAGAATGCTGTATGAGACGGACAGGCCTTTGTTGTCATTTATTAAGAATAAGCTATGAGACATAACCAAAATCATTGAAGACTAATATCGTGAGTATACTCGGGCTGCACGCAGTCCATTGGCTATCGGAAATCAACTTTACAACAATGATACACATTTTGATGATTTTGTATCCCAAATCTATGTCACTGTTTTCATTCCTTTCTATATTTCCCTCACGTGTGGTTAGTCCTTCATTCTTGACAGGGTTTAGACGTTTAGTCGGGCAGGCATCGGGAATGTTAACTGCTCCTTTATCTATTATCTATCTATCTGGGTAAAATGTACAGATATTTTCAAATTGAGTTTTATCGAGCAGGTGTTGATAATTTTTTTACGCATGGGATATCATATGAAAGGAAAAAGAATGGATATTAAAGCTATTATTTTACTTTTTTGCAAAAGATTGCTTAAAAAGTCTGAAGAAATCATTCAAAGTCGCCATTTGCTCATGCAAATGAAAATTTTATAGTATCAATGTCTACTGTTCTTAGTCATGCATGAATTATGAACGTGTTGTGTATCAAATGAAAGAAGAGAAGTGTAGCTTTCAACCCATGTACATCTCATAGAGCAAATAATATATGATTAAAATCAGCAGAGAATTGCAATGAAACTCGGTTTCGTTTTTTCTTGGACACGCTGTACATATCACACACACACACACACACACACACACACACACATATACTAATACATAAAATGGCTCATTTCAATTTGTAACCTTTGAGGAAAACATGGTATTAGATTGTACTCTAATTTCATATACATACATAGTGACCCAGAAAAGCGGTCTAAAACCGGTGTAGTTGTCAAGGACTGTTTTTGCAATGAATTGTGTCAGTCGATGAGTTAACATCTTCTGAGGAAAATGATACCGAGTGCAAATTGGGTTGAGTAGCTTTCGCACACACACATACCTACCAACATCAAAATCTAGACAATCTGAAAAAAGTTGTATACATGTACATGTATATTGAAAACATTTTCAACAATATGAACATTCATTGATTTACATACTTTCTAATGCAAGATACATCTGCATGTGCAACTTAAAAGAAGGCTCCTTCGTTCCATTCCAAATCTGTTCTGATTAACACATTAATATCAACCTTTACAAAATATCAACACAGAAGAGGGAAAATACAATTTTTGTCGTAGGTTCAGATGAGTTCTTTCATATGTAAAAAAAAAAAATGCAGAAAAAGATCAATAAGATAGCTGGCCTGATAAATTGCCACAGATCTAATGAAATAATTTGTAATATCTTTTTTCATTCCATCTCTGAATAGTGACTTGCATTTGTAATACATGTATGTCCCAAGATCCATAGATATGGAATATTAAAACAATTACACAGTTTGCCAGCATGGAAGTGAAAGCATGTATATCTTTTTGCAAGTTACAATCTGTATGATGCACATCTGTTTCATTTACATATGTATACCTATGTTTATTTTCCGTAACTTTGGCAGGTATATGCAAAGTGATCAAACACACACATTAAAATAAAGAATGCATGCCCAAAATGCATACACCCAATTCTACCAATCAGAGGTGGATTTCAAGTAGGATGATTCATTCTGTCTATAAAAAAAAAAAAAAAAAAAAAAAAAAAAAAAAAAAAATCTAACAGTAGGCTAGCCAGTGCATTATGAATTAGGTCTTGGTCATAATGGACTTGAGCATAATGAAAGAAACAAATATCGAAGTCATCCATATTGCTTTATGAACTGATACTGACCCCCTCAAATCTAAAAAGGAAATTAAATATATGTATGCATGTACATGCCAAAATTAGGATTTAGCGGTACTTCCTGATGATGGAAAAAAAAAAATTACGTAAGCCAAGATCAATAAGATATGTAATGACATCTGGGCATTGTTCCATCAAACCCATATATTAAAGAAAAACAAATAGATATCAGTTTCATTTACTTTATTTCAGTTTTGAATCTCACTTTTATGATTGGTTGGATTTAATCAAATAGGTTTAATAAGTGGCACTAATTACCAACTGCCATGAACATCATCATTTTCTTTAAAGGCCGCCTGCAAACATGAAGATAAGTAAAGAAACTATGCATGAATGAATATCACCTGTTAAATGTAATGTGTGGGAAATCTTATGCTCACACCATCAGATTATTCGTTGCAAAACGGATTAATCAGCAGTCAAGAGTGTGTGTTACACTACTCACACTAATAATGATTTTGAAAAAAAAAAATAATTACTGTATTAGAACAACATTGCATTTCACCTAAATAGATTCACATATTTGAACCAATGGTTAAACAAACGAGATTATAAGGAAAAAAACGGGGGTTCAATCTTGTCAGTATTAAAACTGAGAATTCTTTGCAATTTGTACAATTATACAGGTGTTGAAAATGTTAACTCATTCATTTACATAACCTGCATAAATGATACACTTGTACTTTAGAAATTCTCCAAAGTTTCAATTTTGTTAGCATTCTCTGAAATTGAATCAAATGTTCTGTGATTTCCAGATTTCCCAGATATGATGTACCTTTGTGGTTGTTCAATAAAACAAGTGTACAATGATCAGCCAACATCTTGAAACTATTAACATTTTGATCAACAACAAAACTTAATTGATATTTCTGTTTTTCTTGCTGTTATACCTTGAGGTGCATTACTAACATTTGACTAGATTGGTGTGTAAGAGTTCAGATACAATAAGTTAGTTCATTCCTTTAAGAAGTCAGGATGCTGAGATTTGGATAAAGAATCCATTCCAAGTTCCAAATCTGCACCATTTCTTTGAAGTAAGAATGGGCAATTTGTCTAACACATTAGCAAAGCACCAGTATATAGTATAAAGGTCCATTTGAACTTTGTTGACACGAGTTCACTTACAGCAAACCCATTGGCGTCAACCGGAATTTTCAAGGGGAGGGGGTTCATTCATAAGGAAAACTGACCTTTCCCTGCAGCCAGCACCGAGAAACGCAAAAAAAGGGGGTGCTTACCAGCCACCAGCGGAAGCTGACAAGCAAAAAATAAGAAATAGATAAAACTAGAAATGTCGCTATGGCGACTGGTATGCCTCCGCCATAATGCATGATTCTCCTAATAGGTCGAGATAGTACATGTGGACAATGTGTGATTACATTTTCACAAAATTGGCAAAATATTAAACTGACAAGTTTGTCACAAATGTGTTGAATGTTCACCTTCCTTGACCTAGGTTTAATTGGATGAATAGGAGAGCATGTATTTGGAATTTAAGGACTTTAACTTGACTTTAGCCCATTCATACGTTCATGCATTGAGTAATTTTCAAGGTATGGAGAAAATGTGAAATTTCTGTATTGAATAGTAAATTGTTACCATTTTCATCTGGCCTTTGACCGTAAAATTCTAAGTTTTAAGATAACTCGAGCCACTTCCGAGATATGGAGGAAATAGTTAGTTCAGCACTTTGACTTGATCTTTGACCTTTTGACCTTTGAGGCAAAAAAAAAAAAAGGGAAAAAAAAAACTTTCCAGAGAGTCTCTATTAGGTTATACATGCATACACCAAGTGTAAAAAAAAAAAAATAATCCTGCTGGCATGGCATAACCATGATAGAAATAGTAAAATTTTGAAGTGTTGCCCTTGATCTTTGACCCCTGACCAGTGAGTACATGTATGTTCCATGAAGATACCTCAAACAATTTCCAGGGCACGGAGAAAAAAGTGGAGTTTTAATATCTCTACTTGACCTTTTGACCTTTGACCTCATGACCCCAAACTTTCACCAGAGACTCTTAATAGGGTAATACATGTATACACTAACTTTCAAGATAATATCATCATGCATTGTTGACCTTGAGCATTTGCACCCAAAAATTGGTAGGCACAACTTCACCCCCTAATACACATACATGCCAAGTTTCATAAGGGTACCTCAAAAGGTTTCTTAGTTACGCTGTCCACAAAATTCAAAACGGTCGGACGGAAGGACAGACGGACGGACGGACAACCTGAAAACATAATGCCTCCGGCACAACTTTGTAGCGGAGGCATAAAAAGTTTACGGGGAGCATGAAAGACAACGGACAACAAATGGCAATAGCTTACTGTCTTGAGCCTTTGGATCATGTGAGTTAAAAGTACCTCAATGGCAAGAATTGATAATGTAGAATAAAATTCCTTCCCATTCCTTGTGGCACATTGGACAAGCCTATTTCGTTTTCTTGGTCACACTGCCGCAAATTGCAGTGAAAGCCAAAAAGTCAAGATTGTAATTGCCTCCCCCCGCCCTAAAAAAAAAAAAAAAAAACATGTTTTGCAAGTCCGAAATGGCCATATGACATTACTAGGCAATGACCTGAAATAGATCAACACTCTTTGCACTGTTCCCCTCAATGGCACTGTGCATGGCATACTGGACAGATGTAGTCTTCGTCGGCAGATGGCTGTTTGCGAAGATCTACACATGTTATATGTTATATGTAGCCACCTTACTTAAAGAAGAAAACTTTGAAAATGACTTTTATTTGTAAACTCTTTATAAAAGAAAAAAAGAGCGGGAAGCATTCAACGCTGTTATTTTCTCAGCCTTTCATCCCTTCTTGTCCTGTCAGTCATATCTGATCCATATCGTCAAGAGTTTGAATGCAGCTGAAAGAAGATAGTACGGCATCTGATCAGTCTAAAGTTTGTAAAGTATGGCCATTTTTATGAAATAAAGAAAATAAGATCTTTTCAATGATATTCAACAGTATGCACTCGTTTCATAACACGAAATATTTTCAAAGATATTGTCAATGTTGCCACATTTGTATAAATATAATTATATATAATTTATATGTTGTATATAGATCTATATTGTAATTTTTATGAGCTTTTGTCTGAGATATCTCGATAAAAATTGACATGTCTGTTTTCACATTATGATACAAACTCCTAATTTTGTTAACATATCTCGACAGACCATTCGTGTGACTGTGATAATAAACAAAATGTACAGTCTGGTCATATTGATATCACATGCACACGAAAAAATGGACGAGAACAATCGAACAATAGCTATTTTATTTCTGTCTTTCCTTCTCAGACAAGCAATACCCTTATTGCTATACGATGATAGACGAAGTGAATGTCAGATGCTAATCCCTTGGTGAAAAACTAATGGGTAAATAAAAGAGAAAACAGACTTTAAGAAATGATTATGTTTGTGACTTCTCATTACACTGCATGTGTTTTAAGGACGTTCCTCAGTTGAGTTTGTAAAGTGTAACCGGCATGAGTAATGATTGAACAGACATAATATGAGCTATTCAGCAAAAACTCCTTTCATCTTCGTATCATAAGGTGCTTTTCTGCATCACGCAAACACAATCAATGTCGTCGCATATTATCTGGTAGTTCCATGCATACTCTTCTGACGCAATCACTCATGCTGTACATATTTTGTATTCTTGCTTTTCTTCGTTCTTTTCTTTCTTTGTATTTTTTTTCCCCATTTCTATGGGTTAATAAACCAGGGCTTGACAGTAACGGTGGCACGGGGCTATATACCAAAAACGCACGTCCGGCCAACAAAAAATGTTTTGTGGTCCGAGCCGACCGTAATGGTCATGGCGGCACAGCACTAAATCGGAATCGGGAAGCTTGATGGAAGTGGAGCTGAGCTGCTTCCATTATCAATAGCCCCTAGTCGAGGACTACTAGTTTACTATAGACTAGGTGTTAAAAACAGCAGCAACAACAACAACAAAGGATGATATTTATGACGAACATTTTACCTGTATGTCTATATACCTACAACTAAAACAATCTGAGTATCTCTGTTAACATCTAAATTAGATATAAACTTGTCATTACTAATACGAAATATTATCTTTTTAATTTTTGGTTACGAAATACCATGTCACGAAAGTAACATCAAAGAAGCATTTATCACTTGCACCATTCAGATATTAATATTTTACTACCAAATCTGGTGTAACAAACGACACGGAGAAACAATGAATTTTACGGGAGGGCCTATGGCGGTACAGCTCCAGGTGCCTTGTTTGTCACTCTACCAAAAAAATAGTTAAGGCTAAAAATTCAAGTTCATTGGTAAATTGACCAATATGACCAGAGGCGGATCCAGGAATTTCGTAAAGAGGGGGCGTGTTTACAAAAATGAAGGGGGGCGCACGCACCCCTCCCCCATATTTTCTTTTTATTTCTTTTGTTTCAACAAAAAATAAAGGGGGGGGGGGCGTGCGCCGTTTGTGGTCCTCCCTGGATCCGCCCCTGATGACCAAACCACACTCTACTGTCGCCTCACCGCACTCTATACTGTCGCCTCGTTTTATGTGTATAACGCATTGGCATTGTATAGAAGAGCACGTAATACTATAAGATGTTGTCATTTTTAACGGTCGAATCACATCAAAAGACATGAGTTTCGGCTCCAGGGGCTTTGTTTGTCATTCTACTAAAAATAATTAATGCTAAAAATTGAATTTCATTGGTAAATTCACCAATATGACCAAACCGCACTCTACTGTCGCCTCACCACACTCTACTGTCGCCTCGTTTTATGTGTATAACGCATAGGCATTAGAAGAGCACGTAATACTAAGATGTTGTCATTTTTAGCGGTCGAATCACATCAAAAGACATGAGTTTCGGCTCCAGGGTTTTTGTTTGTCACTCTACTAAAAATAATTAATGCTAAAAATTCAAGTTCATCGGTAAATTCACCAATATGACCGAACCGCACTCTACTGTCGCCTCACCACACTCTACTGTCGCCTCGTTTTATGTGTATAACGCATAGGCATTGGAAGAGCACTTAATACTAAGATGTTGTCATTTTTAACGGTCGAATCACATCAAAAGACATGATTTTCGGCTCCAGGTGCCTTGTTTGTCACTCTACTAAATATGATTAATGCTAAAAATTCAAGTTCATCGGTAAATTGACCAATATGACCAAACCGCACTCTACTGTCGCCTCACCACACTCTACTGTCGCCTCGTTTTATGTGTATAACGCATAGGCATTAGGAGAGCACTTAATACTAAGATGTTGTCATTTTTAACGGTCGAAACACATCAAAAGACATGATTTTCGGCTCCAGGTGCCTTGTTTGTCACTCTACTAAATATGATTAATGCTAAAAATTCAAGTTCATCGGTAAATTCACCAATATGACCAAACCGCACTCTACTGTCGCCTCACCACACTCTACTGTCGCCTCGTTTTATGTGCATAACGCATAGGCATTAGGAGAGCACTTAATACTAAGATGTTGTCATTTTTAACGGTCGAAACACATCAAAAGACATGATTTTCGGCTCCAGGTGCCTTGTTTGTCACTCTACTAAAAATAATGAATGTTAAAAATTCAATTTCATCGGTAAATTCACCAATATGACCAAACCGCACTCTACTGTCGCCTCACCACACTCTACTGTCTCCTCGTTTTATGTGTATAACGCATAGGCATTAGATGAGCACTTAATACTAAGATGTTGTCATTTTTAACGGTCGAATCACATCAAAAGACATGAGTTTCGGCTCCAGGGGCTTTGTTTGTCACTATACTAGAAATAATTAATGTTAAAAATTGAATTTCATTGGTAAATTCACCAATATGACCAAACCGCACTCTACTGTCGCCTCACCACACTCTACTGTCGCCTCGTTTTGTGTGTATAACGCATAGGCATTAGGAGAGCACTTAATACTAAGATGTTGTCATTTTTAACGGTGGAAACACATCAAAAGACATGATTTTCGGCTCCAGGTGCCTTGTTTGTCACTCTACTAAATATGATTAATGCTAAAAATTCAAGTTCATCGGTAAATTGACCAATATGACCAAACCGCACTCTACTGTCGCCTCACCACACTCTACTGTCGCCTCGTTTTATGTGTATAACGCATAGGCATTAGGAGAGCACTTAATACTAAGATGTTGTCATTTTTAGCGGTCGAATCACATCAAAAGACATGAGTTTCGGCTCCAGGTGCCTTGTTTGTCACTCTACTAAAAATAATGAATGCTAAAAATTCAAGTTCATCGGTAAATTCACCAATATGACCGAACCGCACTCTACTGTCGCCTCACCACACTCTACTGTCGCCTCGTTTTATGTGTATAACGCATAGGCATTGGAAGAGCACTTAATACTAAGATGTTGTCATTTTTAACGGTCGAATCACATCAAAAGACATGAGTTTCGGCTCCAGGGGCTTTGTTTGTCACTATACTAGAAATAATTAATGTTAAAAATTGAATTTCATTGGTAAATTCACCAATATGACCAAACCGCACTCTACTGTCGCCTCACCACACTCTACTGTCGCCTCGTTTTGTGTGTATAACGCATAGGCATTAGGAGAGCACTTAATACTAAGATGTTGTCATTTTTAACGGTGGAAACACATCAAAAGACATGATTTTCGGCTCCAGGTGCCTTGTTTGTCACTCTACTAAATATGATTAATGCTAAAAATTCAAGTTCATCGGTAAATTGACCAATATGACCAAACCGCACTCTACTGTCGCCTCACCACACTCTACTGTCGCCTCGTTTTATGTGTATAACGCATAGGCATTAGGAGAGCACTTAATACTAAGATGTTGTCATTTTTAACGGTCGAAACACATCAAAAGACATGATTTTCGGCTCCAGGTGCCTTGTTTGTCACTCTACTAAATATGATTAATGCTAAAAATTCAAGTTCATCGGTAAATTGACCAATATGACCAAACCGCACTCTACTGTCGCCTCACCACACTCTACTGTCGCCTCGTTTTATGTGTATAACGCATAGGCATTAGGAGAGCACTTAATACTAAGATGTTGTCATTTTTAACGGTCGAAACACATCAAAAGACATGAGTTTCGGCTCCAGGTGCCTTGTTTGTCACTCTACTAAAAATAATGAATGTTAAAAATTCAATTTCATCGGTAAATTCACCAATATGACCAAACCGCACTCTACTGTCGCCTCACCACACTCTACTGTCGCCTCGTTTTATGTGTATAACGCATAGGCATTAGAAGAGCACTTAATACGAAGATGTTGTCATTTTTAACGATCGAATCACATCAAAAGACATGAGTTTCGGCTCCAGGGGCTTTGTTTGTCACTATACTAGAAATAATTAATGTTAAAAATTGAATTTCATTGGTAAATTCACCAATATGACCAAACCGCACTCTACTGTCGCCTCACCACACTCTACTGTCGCCTCGTTTTGTGTGTATAACGCATAGGCATTAGGAGAGCACTTAATACTAAGATGTTGTCATTTTTAACGGTGGAAACACATCAAAAGATGTTCGGCTCCAGGTGCCTTGTTTGTCACTCTACTAAAAATAATGAATGTTAAAAATTCAATTTCATTGGTAAATTGACCAATATGACCAAACCGCACTCTACTGTCGCCTCACCACACTCTACTGTCGCCTCGTTTTATGTGTATAACGCATAGGCATTAGGAGAGCACTTAATACTAAGATGTTGTCATTTTTAACGGTCGAAACACATCAAAAGACATGAGTTTCGGCTCCAGGTGCCTTGTTTGTCACTCTACTAAAAATAATGAATGTTAAAAATTCAATTTCATCGGTAAATTCACCAATATGACCAAACCGCACTCTACTGTCGCCTCACCACACTCTACTGTCGCCTCGTTTTATGTGTATAACGCATAGGCATTAGAAGAGCACTTAATACGAAGATGTTGTCATTTTTAACGATCGAATCACATCAAAAGACATGAGTTTCGGCTCCAGGGGCTTTGTTTGTCACTATACTAGAAATAATTAATGTTAAAAATTGAATTTCATTGGTAAATTCACCAATATGACCAAACCGCACTCTACTGTCGCCTCACCACACTCTACTGTCGCCTCGTTTTGTGTGTATAACGCATAGGCATTAGGAGAGCACTTAATACTAAGATGTTGTCATTTTTAACGGTGGAAACACATCAAAAGACATGATTTTCGGCTCCAGGTGCCTTGTTTGTCACTCTACTAAAAATAATGAATGTTAAAAATTCAATTTCATCGGTAAATTCACCAATATGACCGAACCGCACTCTACTGTCGCCTCACCACACTCTACTGTCGCCTCGTTTTATGTGTATAACGCATAGGCATTAGGAGAGCACTTAATACTAAGATGTTGTCATTTTTAACGGTCGAAACACATCAAAAGACATGATTTTCGGCTCCAGGTGCCTTGTTTTTCACTCTACTAAATATGATTAATGCTAAAAATTCAAGTTCATCGGTAAATTGACCAATATGACCGAACCGCACTCTACTGTCGCCTCAACACACTCTACTGTCGCCTCGTTTTATGTGTATAACGCATAGGTATTAGGAGAGCACTTAATACTAAGATGTCATTTTTAACGGTCGAAACACATCAAAAGACATGATTTTCGGCTCCCGGTGCCTTGTTTGTCACTCTACTAAATATGATTAATGCTAAAAATTCAAGTTCATCGGTAAATTCACCAATATGACCGAACCGCACTCTACTGTCGCCTCACCACACTCTACTGTCGCCTCGTTTTATGTGTATAACGCATAGGCATTAGGAGAGCACTTAATACTAAGATGTTGTCATTTTTAACGGTCGAAACACATCAAAAGACATGAGTTTCGGCTCCAGGTGCCTTGTTTGTCTCTCTACTAAAAATAATGAATGTTAAAAATTTAATTTCATCGGTAAATTGACCAATGACCAGACCGCACTCTACTGTCGCCTCACCACACTCTACTGTCGCCTCGTTTTATGTGTATAACGCATAGGCATTAGAAGAGCACGTAATACCAAGATGTTGTCATTTTTAGCGGTCGAATCACATCAAAAGACATGAGTTTCGGCTCCAGGGTTTTGTTTGTCACTCTACTAAAAATAATTAATGCTAAAAATTCAAGTTCATCGGTAAATTCACCAATATGATCAAACCGCACTCTACTGTCGCCTCACCACACTCTACTGTCGCCTCGTTTTACGTAATATTCGCATAGGCATTAGAAGTGCACTTTTTGTCATTTTTAACGGTTGATTGAGATGAACTTCGAATCAATTAGAACTTCCAAGAATGACTGATTTCATTGAGTGTACTTTTCTGTGTTTTCTGATCTAGCCCATTTTACCCACCCCCCCCCCCCAAAAAAAAAGAATAACAACTAACGTTAGGCCCTAACGTTACTAAAAGTATTTATTTGAAGAAATCTTGACACCCCTTACCACAATGACGATCAAACTCATCGTCAAACCATGTTTGTACAGAGTCTGTGGGATGTCAACAAGGGTGAGTCGTCGATGGACATTCCTCGAGTGAGTGACAGACAGACGGACACACACACACACACACACACACACACACACACACACACACTGCTGCAACTGTGAAAGCGATATGTGTTTACATGACGTTCACTCGGTGGTGTACGTTTACAACACAGGGGAAAGGGAATCTCCCACCTCATACATATTCAATAAGGCTTCGGCAGTCTCCGCGCCAGCTCATGAATAATTAATGTCTGTGACCTTTGGTGAAACTACTTCCCGCAGAGCATTCTCGCCTCTTAAGTGCCTACCCTCTCGGTGATCTCTACATCCTAAAACAATATCGATTTATGTTAATAGAGAAAAAAATCTTTTTACTAATTTAAAAGCCAAAAAATGAATTGTAATATTTTTTTTATTTCTGCAAATATTATATATAACTGTAATTTATGCTGATATATTTTTATCACTTGTAATTTTTTCCACATTTCATATACATGTCATTAACTCCTAAACAAATTTCATTACACGTACGGTTTGCGAATATTTTTTCCGTACATGGAAACGCTACAGGACATGAATTATTCATAAGTTGAGCTGAAAGAATTAAATGCGCATGCGCATGCACATGAATGCACATTCGCTTCATAGCGAAGTAGCCCTACTGTTCTGTGGTAGCGGTTTATTAACGAACGAATACGAGGACCCGATCGACAAAAAAAAGGCGTGCGAAAGATTTCGGAAGAACTCTTATTTGGCCATTTATGCATGTACGAATAGTGGTAATGTGGCATCAAGTCCAAGCCTATGGCTGTACTTTAGGTTGTAGCTTGTAAAGCTGTTTATTTCACGCGAGCTGCGTATGTACCTGCTTCAAATCGACTGCACTTTCTTCGAACCCTCCATGCTCGCTCATACTCGCCACGCCGACTGCCCTGGCTGCGCTGACAATCACGATGCTGTCTGCTCCCCCCATACTTACCAGCGGGGTTACGTAGAGCGCTCATGAACTGCGAATCGTATGTACTGTATGTAATGTATGATTGAGGGTACCACCTGTCGTCACCCTAAGGCCCGATCTGTAGCTTGTTTATTCCAACAGTATAAAACAAATTCGCCTAAATCTTATCTCAAATATGCCATAAGTACTGCAGTTTTGAATGTCGTGACCATTTTCTTCGCGCAGCGGGGTACTTAGATCGGCACCCCCTCCCTCCATAGGTAATACACGTGAATTTCACAGCCATGCGTCGTTACCGTGAGCGGATGTGTAATTGAAACGTGTTTAGTCTGGTTTGTTCGTTTGTTTGTGAATTTGATTTTCGTTTCTTCGTTTTTATTGTTTTCATAGCAAATGTCACTTAATCCCACGCGTACATTTCGTCCTATACGCAAACAGCCATGATACGCAGGGTACCGAAGGTGGTACCCCCTTACCCATACACTGTATGTACAGTATGCGAGTCCGTTCATTCGTGTACAAATTTGCCGAGCTATAGAATTGTGAAGTCCACGCGCTTGCGCACTTCAAAATTTCAGCTCAACTTATGAATAATTCATATCCTGTAGCGTTTCCATGTACGGAAAAAATATTCGCGTACGGTTTTCCCGCGATGTGGCGGTAAATTTGCATTCAGCAGTGAATGTTTGGGTACGTACAAATTTTAACTTTTTTGCCAAGTTAGTATGATATTGTTATATTCAGTCTACACAAGACGTTTATCGAGAATTCACATTTCACTTTTCAAGACATTCTCTTATCTGCTTTGTGCTTTATCATATCTCCGAGATAAGACAACTGTAACGTTAGTGGAATCTCTAACGTGTTAGGACAGTGTTTCTAGATCCATTTGTATTATAACACAGTCCCACATACGCTGATAAATGTAGGGTTACAAAAAATGCATTGGTAAATTACGTCGTTCGCGTCCCTGCCTGGCCAGGCCCACATCACAGGGCAGGGCATGGGCAATGTACCCCATGTCATGATCCCATTTATTTAAGATCCAGATTAAGGCATTAGACTCTATAATAGATTGTCATAGAGGAGGGTCGACTCGACTGTCTACCTGTTTTCTGCTAAATTTAATGGCAGTGTATACAACCACACGTGTGTGTCTTTACCATCCAGCCACACGAGTGTGGTTGTAGCCATGGCCCGAGTCGCTGGATACAGCCACACTCGTGTGTAAATGTACACTGTACATACATAGGGATACATACACAGTATAATACGGCGGAGAAGATGATCGCGGGATCGCCGTCGTGACGTGCCTGTCAAACACATAAACGCTACACAATCAGCTTGCTCACAAAGTGATGAAAGTAACCTCATTTTCATACCTTTTAATATTGTTATTTTACAAATATATTTTTCGCTCCATTCTCATCGTGTTTGCTTGATATGATGTGTTTAGAATTAATAGCAAAGTTACAACTGCCGCTAAATTGGGGGACTTTGGATTGACATCGCTAAACTGCTGGTGGTGTGCTAGTGATTGCTCAGCGCAGCTGCAGCCTAGCCAGCGCAGCTGTGCCGCCCGCCCCAGCAGGGACCCGGACCGGACCCGCGCGCCAGCTGCCTGTGTATGCTGGATCGTGGATGCGTGATTTGCGAATACCCGAACGAACGAAGGCGAAGTCTCAATAACGACACGATGTATGATCAATCGTTAAAATCAAAAGTCCAAAATCAATTGTAACTTTAAATTCACCTCATCAAATCAAGAAAATGAGAATAAAGTTAAAAATGAAAAAAAAAAAGTAAATTTGTCTAGATGGTGTGATAATATTAAATGGAGGCGCAGGTTTATGTTCATCGTTTTTCACGCTGCGGTGGTGCATGATCGCGTGTTGATGTGGCCGGCCACACACACATTGCCGCGTGTTCCCCGCTACGCAATAAAAGGCTTCTTCGTGTGTGTGGATAATACGATATGTTCATTACACGAGTGTGGCTGTATCCAGCGACTGGGGCCATGGCTACAACCACACTCGTGTGGCTGGATGGTAAAGACACACGCGTGTGGTTGTATACACTGCCAAATTTAATTCTAACGTTAGTACTACTATTGTTTACTAAGAATAGGTCTTGGTCTTCTTTCGAGTTGAGGTGAAAACATCTGACAAAAAAAAAATACACTTTAAATTCTAACGTTACTGATTACTCATCATGCTCATTAGTTTTTGTAGAACTATGTTAGAAGGGTAAATTTACCATTCACTGTCAAATTGACATTGTTGTTGTGTTGTTGTTGTTTTTTCTTATTAGTAGAACTACTAGAATTCTAGTAGAGTCTAACGTTAGACGGTCATGGTCTATTATAATCGTGGTTACCCCTCCCGGCCCGGGGCGCGTCATTGACTTGACACCCATGGCCATGCCATGGCCATTGTACAATTTTACAAAGGTTGAAAATGTGGGAGCCAAACGCTTTGTGTTTGCTGAACGCAAATGCCAAAGCGTTTGGCTCCTACATTTTTATAAATGATATTTGTAAACTCTAAATTTAAGTCTAATTGTATTTCATTTGTAAAGCGCCCCCGGCCCGGTTTGGGCTTCTTCTTCCAGGTAGAGTGCAGCTTCAAGTTTTGAAGATTATCGCACTGTGAAATGTGTGTGAGTGTGTGGACCCTCACACACATCTAAGATCTAAGATCACACACATCTAAGGCTGGTTGTAGTTTAGGTCTATATGGCTGAGTTGTTTGACTATTGAGATTTGTAATGTTATAATAGGGCCTAGACCCTACCTTATAGTATAGGCCCTAAAATGTATACGGTATCATGTTAATGTAGTAGAAATGATTTGTGTTGACACCATCTAAACTTTTAACTCATGAACTTAAGGAAACCTAATTTTAAACCCAAACCCAAAGAGAAAATGTGGATTGAGTGAAAACAGCGACATTATAGTACAACATATCATTATCAGTGAAAGTTTGAGGAAAATTCAAAAATTGGACAATTGATGCAAAAGTTATGAATTTTTAAAGTTTTGGTGTTGGAATCGCTGGATGAGGAGACAACAGTTGAACTAGAGGCATCATGTTTGGACAACAATAAAAGAAAATATAAAGGGTATTCCACAAAAATTAATTTTTCATGAAAATTACACATTCCATCAAATGTGGTGGCCAGCTCACTACAATGGTCGCTCCCCACTACAATACTGACATATATGTTTAGGGTAGCAAGTGCTCTTTCATATTACATGCCAGAGAAGTGAATTTTTGTGGAATTTTCTTTATATTTGCTTTATATTGTTGTCCATACATACGTCATAACCTCTAATAGTCTCCTTATCCAGTGGTTCCAACACCAAAACTTTAAGAATTCATAACATTTGTATTGATTGTCCGATTTTCCTCAAACGTTTACTGATGTGTTCTACTATGTTGCTGCTTTCACTCAGTCCTCATTGCTCTTTGGGTTTGGGTTCCCTTTAACTGTGTAGGCTGTTTTCTATGTGATGTGATACAATGGCCCAATGTAGAACCTAGTTTACTTTCTTACAGGCTGGTGATAGGCTAGCTTTGCAGACTCAATTTAAAGCAGCTAGCAACTGTTTTTGTCTTTGTTTGTTTGTTTTTTTGAAGTACGCAGTATATAGGCTAACCCGTAATGCTATAGAAACCTAGGCAAATTTCACTGCAGTTGAAAGTTATATTCTGAAAAGAAAGAGTAAAATTTTCTGAGCAATACAGTGAAAATATTTGATTAAAATTGGATGAAAAATAAGGAAGTCATGACACTTTGAAGTTTCACTAATTTTTCAGAAAAAATGTTCTTCTACAGGCAGTATATGCAAATAGTTAGTTGATGATGTCATCCCCTCTTAACTTGTCATATAACTTTAAAAAGAAAAAAAAAAAAAACCCTGAAATTTCCAGTTTTTTATTTAAACGCAATTACACCCCAGTCTCGAATCCTGATAACCATGATAACTGATCATTTATATTCTGAACTTATGCAACCAGGAATAACATCATGTTTTACACTTCAATGACAGAAACGTTTAATTTTCATTATTTTTTGTTGTACACAATCAATGGAAAATTGTGAGGTGATGACATCATCAGCTCACTCATTTTGCATGTTCATATCATCTGTACGAGAACTGCTGTGCTGAAATTAGCGAAACTTCACAATTTTATAACTTCCCTAATTTTTATCCAAATTTGATCAAATTTTCATTGTTGTATTCATAAGATTTTCCCTTTTTTATCAGACCATTCCTATACTGGACTGACTGGAATTCTTCTCTAATTGTCTTATTGATATTTCATCACAAATGCATGGTATAGCAGAAATGACTACCAGTGATACCTGATTGTAATAAGGAAGGCACTTTTTCTGCCTCCTCCATGAAGTGTCGCCTGAGTGTTTTCAGGTTGTCCGTCCGTAATCAATTTTGTGGACAGCGCAACTAAAAAACCATTTGAGGTATCCTAATGAAACTTTGCATGTACATGTATGAGTGGGCGAAGTTGTGCCTTTTGTGCGCACATGCTCAAGGTCAAAGGTCAAGGTCAAATGCTAAAAATTTCACTATTTCCCCCATATCTATGCAATGCCTGAAGGTATTTTCTTGAAACTTAGTGTATACATGAACTACCAAATAAAGATTCTCCAGAGAGAGTTTCGGGTTGTGAGGTCAAAGGTCAAATGAAAATGTTGAAATTTCACTTTTTTTCTCCATATCTCACAAATGGTTCAAGGTTTTTTCATGGAACTTAGTAGGTCCTACATATGCATTACTGACTTGCAGTGATCATCTAGGGAATTCAGGTGTCATGGATCAAAGGTCAAAGTCATCTCCTCAAAATTTCACTATTTCCCTCTTATCTATGCAGTGCCTGTAGGATTTTTCTTGAAACTTAGTGTATGCATGTATTACCCAATAGAGTTTCTCCTGGAAGTTTCTTGCTGATAAGTCAAAGGTCAAAAGGTCAAACATCAAGTGCTGTTGGTAAATTTCACTTCTTCCTTAAACTTTTAAAAGGGTCAAAAGTCAAGTAAAATCCTCAAATACCTGTACTCTCAGACAATGTAGCCATTCATCCAATTATAGTTAAAGGAAAGTGAATACTCAACACATTTGTGACAAACAAACCTGTCATTTTAATATTTTGCCAGTTATGTGAAATTGTCATCACACATTGCCAAGACATTGCACTATGGACCTGTTAGGAAAACCATGCATTATGGCGGAGGCATACCAGTCACCATAGCGACATTTCTAGTTTGTACTTGCCTTTTTTAAGTGTCTAGTTTTCATGTGACATGACACATGAAACATTTACTTTCCAGGGTAGTGTATTACATATAATATGTTAAAGACTTGATAGTAATATACAACTGTATAAACACCATTCATGCATGTTTACTGACCCTGCCTTCTTCCACAGTGATTGGCTGGTTGGTGAAAATTCCAGCACAATGGCTGTTGATGTTCTCAACCCCATTAACATGAACTGTGAGCTGCTTGCAACATGCAATGCCCTGGGCTACTTGGAAGGGAATACCTACCAGAAGGAACCGGATTGCTTGGGTGACTACTTGATTTTATCTTTTCAACCATAGCAACTGCTTTTTGTCTGAAATCTGCATCTGCATGTGACACAAGCCCACACACTCACTAATGGTTTAGTCTGTAGGATGTTCAGTATGTAGTGGTCCAAGGGTTCAAATGAAGATTTGAGGAAAGTGAAATTTGTCTTCGGGTGTCTTAAGGTGTAGACACTTTGAGGTTTAATGTGCCGAATTTGAATGAAAAGACTTAGAGGAGTGGCTCCCCTTTGAGTGAACTTCAAAACAACCAATGTGGAGACAATGTTTTCTCATTGTTGCCTAAGAACCATGTGTACAGTACGTGGTATATTGTTTGTCCCTTGTTCAAAGCTCCACAATACTTAATGTGTAGGGAGTGAATGATAGTGAATCCATTTGTAGTTGAACATGCTGCCTGTATTATCACTATTTTAAACATCTATGCAATGTTCACTCTGTCACAGAAACAATCAAGGACCTGATTCGTTTCCTGCGACGGGAGGACGAAACATGTGCTATTCGCCGACAGCTGGGCCACGCCCAGATTCTGCAAAATGACCTCATTCCACTCACCAAGCAGTACCACAAGGAAGGAGAGCTCTTTGAGACATCCATCAGGTAATGTGGGTTTATGGTTTTGGAGTTATGGTAATCTGTTCTCATCTGTATATTCCAGGTTTTAAAGCTTGAAATGAAATTTTGAGTGTATATAAAAACAGCTGCTTGTATTACCATCTCGATGAAACATCCTCTGAAGTAACAATTAATAAGGGAGACATTACTGTATGAACGATTGAAGAATCATTTATAGTTATCATTATCAAGGCCACAGGGTTGATTGATTTATGCTTGACAAGCGGTACAACCTTTTGTTGTAAATTGTGTATCAGAGGAATCAATAAATGCAGGTGCCTTCTCATGGATAATTTATTTTTTTTATAACTATATGTTTTGTTATTTCATTATCATATAAAATCATAAACATTTACAAATGATTAATTTGCTAACTAGATGAATTGTTTGTACAGATATGGGGTACCTGGTACTTGCTTGAATCTCTATTATCCTTTTAGAGGTATGTTACTAGCTTGAGCTGTTTTGGTTCAAGTAAAATAATTGTGAAGAATAGAACATTGACTTCCAATAATGCTCTTACTTTGATACTTGTTTGAACTGCATGTGATAAATTTATGAACTATGTACCTTACTTATGGTTTATGCATTAAAAACAACAAATTGACAATGATCCCTGCTCTTGTTCTTACTCTCTTTTCAATAGGCTTCTAGTCAACCTGACACAGCCGGCCGAGTTGTGCTTTCAAAATGTTCCCAATGACAAGACGTTCCAGAACTACTTCTTGGAGGTGCTGTCCCATCTCCAAGCCTACAAGCAGGCATTTGCCTGTGAGGAGTTCATGACAGTCCTGGCAAAGAAGCTTAAGAGACTGCTTGATATGGTAATAATTAAAGGCTTCTTCTCCATCCTCTCCTTCTATGAATAAAAATCTAAGCTTGGAATGGAACATGGTCAAGATATAATTAGTAGCAAAGTATGCACTATGGTGGGCAGTCTGGATAGTTACAATGATATTATTAGTAGTGAAAGTGTGACTTCCTGTGATGTGTGATCATTATCTTAGTGTCATCATCATCATCATCATCACCATCAACTGTTACAAGTGAATGACGAGTCATATCTAATTATTGTTGGAGGTGTGTGCATTTCTAGCCATTATGTTGTATTTTATTAGGTATACAATAAATTACCTCATCTCTTCTAGGGCACCATGTATGTGAAGCAATTGTATGTGATTAATATGTCAGTAAAAACCATACGTAATACCTATTCATATTTCATGATGAATTAATTGGATGTAACCTATCAAATAAAGTGACATGCTATATGTCTTGTCTTTCTGAGAAAAAAAAAAACCCCAAAAACTAACTTCTGTCATATGAAGTTCAAAAGCTGCTATGGAGAATATTTGACACTTTTTATCATGATGATATTGAAACCAATCAAAGCTATTTCTATTCTGTAGCAAAAAACTATGAAGCTCTCAAGTTCTCATAACAGTTCACCTTGTCCCAATTGAATGCCCCTCCAAAGGCAATTAATGAGAGTGCGATTTGACTGCATTCTACTAAATTAACACATCAAAGTGGCACCTTTCACACTATTTCACTTTTCCTAGGAGTGGGAGAGTCGTCGAGAAGACCACACCTTGTTGATGGAGAGAATTCTGCTTCTTGTTCGAAACATCTTGCACATCCCAGCTGACCCAAATGCTGAGAAAGTAAGTCTTTCTTCCCAGACTGTTGGTAAAAACTTTGTAATAGCCACAACAAAATAGTTATTGCATCATGTATAACACACCTGACTTGGACAGCAATTTGCTCATGATTAAATCTTTAAGAATTCTGTCTGAAATATAATTATGTCATTGGCTAATCTTCACTGGTTAAGCTACTGTAATTTTCTTCAATCATGCAATTTAAAACACATAGTTGAAATTTGTAGTATGTTTTTTTTTATGATTTGCAGATATGTAAGTAAGGAAATCATTAAGAATTCTGCCTGAAATATAATTATGTCATTGGCTAATATTCACTGGTGAACATACTGTGATATTCTTCATGCAATTAAAAAAAAACTGTTAAATAAAACATAATCAAAATTTGTAGTATATTTTTTTAGATTTGTAGATGTGTAAGTGAGTAATAGTGCATTTTTGCTGTCAAACTCTCTGCCTCTAAATGGCTAACTTTCACTCTTTTGTCTGTCTGTCTGTCTGTTCCTCCCTGTTTGTTATCATCACCTCCCCCCCCCCCCCATATCATCACCTCTGCCATCCTCTTCTCTATTTGTACTGTGACAGAGGACGGATGATGATGCCAGCATTCATGACCAGGTTCTGTGGTCTCTCAATGTCAGCGGCATGGACAAGCTCATCCTCTACATCGCCAGCGCCGAGGGCGAGCAGCAGTGGTGCATGCACGCCATCGAGATCATCTCTCACATGCTTCGGGAACAGGTGACTGATGAGGATACTTACAACATACTCCGTATAAAGTATTTTGAGAATCGGGATGTATGTACTCAATTAAAAACTGTGCTCTACCTTTTGGATCCTGCATCCTGCAGTGATAAGATCTGAGGTCCAATCTATCAATGTCACTGGTTAAATATTGCTAGATTATCATCCAGTGATTCTGAAATTTCCATCACAGCAATTTATTTTATTTGATATGACTTAATACAGTTTTCCTGTCGTCCAGCAGTTGTGTATTGTTCAGATGACACATACAATCAGCCAGTTTTGTTTTTGTTTTTGTTTTGTTAACTCATTTGACTCTAATTTCTTTAGACCCAAATTTAAAAGTATGATTTTTTTCTCTTGTAATTCAAAACCCCCTGTTAAACCTTGGCAAGTAAGAATGGCAAGACTCCTTCATTTGCATATCATCTCCACAGAGAAATTTTGCCTGCTCCACTGCTAAGTTTGTTTGTTAATATGTGTGTGTGTGTGTGTGTTTGTGGTCATGATACAAATAATTTTATTCTTTCCCATCTGATGTAGACACCAGAGTCCCTGGCCCAGGCGGGGACCAGCCAGCAGGCCAGTGAGAGGCAACGGGAGGCGAGAGAGCTGGAGCAGCTGAGGCAGAGAGAGATGGCCGAGAAGAGGGCCAGAATAATGAAAGCAAGCGGCAGGTATGGTGCATGGGATGCCATAACATAATGGTGATGATGTATCCTGATAATGATAATTTTGAAAATAGTAAAACTGATAACAGCGAGAATAATAACACGGAGAGGATATCAGCAAGGAAGTCGCATACCAGTGTTTGTCTGATTTTTATGCCTCCGCCACGAAGTGGTGCCGGAGGCATTATGTTTTCGGGTTGTCCGTCCGTCCTTCCGTGCTAACGAGAGTATGCTTGTGTGGCTAGGAGAACAATAGTGCACAATAGATGGCCTTTATTCCGTCAGGCTTGTGTGACTAAAATTTTTGCTTGTGTGTCTATTTTAACAAAAGGGAGAACAAAGGGGTAGACACACAAGCATATCACCGTGAGGTCGTCCGTCCGTCCGTCCGTAATGAATTTTGTGGACAAGGTAACTATCAAAACCTGTTGAGGTATCCCAATGAAACTTGGCATGTATGTGTATTAGGGGGTGAAGTTGTGCCTATCAACTTTTGGGTGCACATGCTCAAGGTCAAGGTCAAATACATAAAATTTCACTATTTCCACCATATCTATTGAATGCCTGAAGATATTTTCTTGAAACTTAGTGTATACATGTATTACCCAATTAAGATTCTCTTGTGAAAGTTTGGGTCATGAGGTCAAAGGTCAAAAGGTCGAGTAAAAATATTAAAACTTCTTTTTTTTCTCCATACTTTGGAAAATTGTTCAAGGTATCTTCATGGAACATAGTATATACATATACTGACTGGAAGTGATTATCTAGAGAATGTAGGGTTCATGGGGTCAAAGGTCAGGGGTCAAAGGTCAAGTGCAACACTTCAAAATTTTACTATTTCCCTCCTATCATGCAATGCCAGCAGGGTTATTTTTTTTTACACTTGGTGTATGCATACATGTGTAACCTAATAGAAATTCTCTGGAAAGTTTTTTTTTTTCTTCTTTGTTTGCCTCAAAGGTCAAAAGGTCAAAGATCAAGTGAAAGTGCTGAACTAACTTTTTCCTCCATATCTCGGAAGTGGCTCAAGTTGTCTTGAAACTTAGTACATATTATGCATGTTCTACCTGAAAGTGATTATCTTATGAATTTTAGGGTCAAGGGCCAGATGAAAATGGTAACAATTTACTATTCAATTCAGAAATTGCACTTTTTCTCCACACCTGTACCTTGAAAATTACTCAATGCCTAAATGTATGAATGGGTCAAAGTCGAGTTAAAGTCCTTAAATCCCTAGATACATGCTCTCCTATTCATCCAATTAAACCTAGGTCAAGCAAGGTGAACATTCAACACATTTGTGACAAACTTGTCATTTCAATATTTTGCCAATTTTGTGAAAATGTAATCACACATTGTCCACATGTACTATCTAGACCTATTGGGAAAATCAAGCATTATGGCGGAGGCATACCAGTCGCCAAAACGACATTTCTAGTTTACTTTAATTGTGTAGGAGCACAAGCACAGGTGCTATTGGTCTTTCTTTCAAAGAAGTAAGCTTCTGCTCTTTCATCCAATATGTCTCTCCAAAGTTACAGAGCAATATTTTATCATCAAAATGAAAATGTTTGATGAAGTAGCAGTTAGAATCTCAGAAACCAACTGGTTATAATAAGCATATGGTGTGCATCCAGCGTGGAAGGAAGCTATGAAAAAGTCTTATCCATTGTTGGCAGGTTTTAATCATTGCCATGGTGACTAAAGATGCTCTTTTATTTTTACAATAACATCACTTGGCAAACTCAACTTCGCATTGTGCTCAGCTCACTCATCACAACAATCTTTATCCCAAAGGCACTCCCGCTTTGGAGGGTCATTCTACATGAAGGACTTCAAGTCCATCAGTGACAGGGATCTCATCTACCACCGGTCACTCCAAAATGCTAAGACCATGACCTTTGAGAGTGAGAAGGGCACCACTAAGAAGCCCAAGAACCGGCTCCCGATGGCGGACAAGGACATCAGTCGCCGATCAACACTCAGCATCCGATTGTTTCTCAAAGACTTCTGCATCCTGCTCCTGGACAACTGCTACAATCCTCTGATGAATGCTGTGAAGGTTGGTAACTCCAGAAATTTCAGTCAGCTGGAGAAATAGTACTAACCAGAGACCAAGTATTGAGGGATCTCAGTCATGAATTGCTACATTTGATGATAATCTTTATTTGATTGATAGTACAATGTTTGAAATGAAGGAATGATACAATGAAATTGTACTGAAGATAATAATGAATTTGCAAGACTGTAGTGAGGGGATTTGTATAATATGACTTCACTCTCAAGAATTCATATGCCCTAAATGCTCACAGTGAATAGTATTAAACAAGACTGTAATATCTGCCATCTCTCAGGACCACATTCTGCACCACAGAGCGCAAGAAAACGACGAATCCTACTACCTGTGGGCCATGCACTTCTTCATGCAGTTCAACCGCCATCACAAATTCAGGATCGATGTTATCAGGTATGATGCAAGAAGCGAAAGATCTTTCAAAGGATGTTCTGTTGATGCTAAGTCCATCTTTACTGATGACTGCAACTTAGATGGTGAACTGTTTAGATGTGAAATGTTTGGTGACATTGATGCATTACAGTGGAGATCACAAAGGAAAAATGAGAAATTAATTCAATTCAAATCCTTTCCTTCCTGTCATTGCAATGTTATATTTGTGTGAGAAAAAACAAAAGTTGGCTTGTCTAATTGAAGGCCCGTAGAAATCTGATTGAATAAGTTTTTGTTTTCTCTTTAGCCCCTTTTTCATGAGTTCTGAGAGCAAATCCTGATCTGAAAATGTGAAACATAATGTAAACATGTTTATTGTACTGTTCTCCTTTCTCACTGCTTTACAAATTACAGCGAGACTTTCTCTGTGCAGACGTTTCACTATGTGGACACTCAAATCACCAAATATCTGGACATGATGACAACGGACAAGAAAGAGACCACTGCTTGGTCCAAGAGGTCAGTTTTCAGCTGTCCAGTTTGTTTGAAATAATCTGAGCAAGTACATATTCAAACATTAAAGATAAAAAAAGTACACACAGAACATAGTGACTGTAATTGTATTGCATGCCAATATATTATTAATAGCATTGTTACTTGTGTTAGGTTTGGAGCCAAAAGGGGCCTGAGCTTTCGATCCTAGCAGAATCTTTGTCAAAGGCAAAATGACAAACAGGCAGGGAAAGCAATCACATATGCATGTAAAGACTACACACAACAAGCACAGTCAGAGAAGGGCTAGGGACACAGAACAGAGAAAACAAAAGGGATGGGTTGGAAGTCAAGGGCAAGGATCCCAACAAGTAAAGGGATGGGGATTAAAGCAGGAAGGCTGTGGGCAGACAAAAGGCAGAGGTGGGTGAGTAATGATCCCAATGATCATAGGGGGCAACCTGTGAAGGGTAAAGATGAATAGGGAGGCAACATAAAACAAGGTAAGGAACAAGAAAGGGATAAAGAATAGGAAAAGAATGAAATAGCAACAGCATGGGTTGGGGGCTGAATGAGCAGTGAGCCCTAACCTGATGTACAAAGAAGAGGTAACAAAATGAAAGTGAGAGTCAACCAACAAAAGCAAGTTATTACCATATGTTAGGTTTTATTTATTTATTTATTTATTCAGTTTTCTTTACCCAGGGTAGCCCCATCAGTGGTTTAAACACTGTTATCCCAGGGGGCCCTGCAACAGAATGACAAACTATAACAGTTCAACAAACACAAAATAACAAATCAGGGACATTCCTTTTTACATCATAACATCAACACAATATCAATACTCTATATAAATGAAGAAATGCACTTGACGATAATAATACACAAACTCATGTTATTTGAGAAAGAAAATAATACCTTAACATTATACAGGAATATCAAAAATACCCGAATTCTACCCCAAGTGAGATGTGTATGCTCCTACGAACGCTTGAAGAGAGGTGGCGTTTCGGACTTCAGCGGGGAGCCGATTCCAAATACATGATGCATAGTGTGAAAACGATTTTTTTCCGGCTTGAGTTTTAACATGTGGAATTATGAGACCATTATAACTTGTGTTTCGCGTACGATATGAATGTATGTTACCAAGAGGCGTGATGAGTTCTTGCACATATTCGGGCATGTTGCCATGAAGTGTCTTAAAGACTGCTTTACAAGTGTTCAAACGCCACCTCTCTTCATCAGATCAGATATGCATTCAGTGTTTTCCTCAATGTTTTCTTATGAAACAACAACCTTTTGAGGAAAAAAATAGTGTTTAAAGGGAACGCAAACCCAAAGAGCAATGTGGATTGAGTGGAAGCATTAACATTAGTAGAACACATCAGTGAAAGTTTGAAGAAAATCGGATAATCGATGCAAAAGTTATGAATTTTTAAAGTATTGGTGTTGGAACCGCTGGATGAGGAGACTACTAGAGATTATGATGTATGAGTGGACAACAATATAAAGAAAATATAAAAGGAATTCCACAAAAATTTACTTTTCTAGCAAAATGAAAGAGTACTTGACTAATCGCTTTCAGAAAGCAGGGGGAATCATTGCTACCCCTAACATATGTCGGTATCAAGTTAATGGAATGTCTAATTTTCATGAAAATGAATTTTTTATTGAATCCCCTTTATATTTTCTTTATATTGTAGTCCACTCATACGTCATAGTCTCTAGTAGTCTCTTTACCCAGCAGTTCCAACACCAAAACTTTAAAAATTGATAACTTTTGCATCAATTGCCCAATTTTCCTCAAACTTTCACAGATGTGTTCCACTAGTGTTACTGCTTTCACTCATTCCACATTGCTCTTTGGGTTTGTGTTCCCTTTAAACTTACTTATCCCTCTGACATATTTGTTCATGTCTTCAAATCATAGAGGGTGTCAAATTTATAGAACTGTATGTCATTGATTTGGATAAATGAAAATAAAGAACTGGAAAGGATTTGTTTTTAAATATCTGAGAAAACATTCTAAATCTATCAATCAAGTGATTTACAACATTGATGCTTTTGATCAAAAGTAAGAATGAAGAGACTTGCCAGTGTTTCAACCACGTAATCACATAGCAATGTGGTTTGTGCATTGTTTGTAATGTCAGAATGCACCTGGGCCTGAAAGCATACAGAGAGCTGCTTGCATCACTGAACGAGATGGCGGGACCCAGCAGCACCCCAGAGCTGCGGGAGTCTGCTGACGTGATCCAGAATAATCTCTTCTATGTCGTAGAGTACCGGGAGATCTTCATCACTCTCCTCAAAAAGTTTGATGAAGTCAAGAACACGAGGTAAGATTTGTTAGCTCCATATTCCCTTGAAATTTTTTTCAGACTCTAGTGGCTGAAGCCACTGGTCAATCTTAGAATGATGGGAAGGGGAAATTATTTATGGATAATGAATTCCACAGTTACCCTGAAAACATGTTTATACACAGAGAAATGTATATGTCACCAACGGTTGCTTTTGTATGTTGCTGAAATACTTTGATGATTTTTTTTTTTTTTTTTTTGGGGGGGGTCTTTTCACATTTTAATATGTATACATCACTTCTGATCAATTTTGTGTGTTTTGAAATATCTTTGTATCTGTAGACTGTTGTTGAATGTTGATTGAAAACTACATGCTATCTTATAGCTGCAAGATCATCAAGGCCACCTGTTACCCAGCCTCACACTATGTGATTCTTGGATAGAGTGCTGGAAGAAAAATTGCCAAGTATAGTATATAGCGATATGGGTGCATATCTAAGCATGACATTCCCACTATGACACTTGAGTCAGAATTTTCATTCAATCATGTAACTGCAAGGCAATGTAGCCCATTCTTCCCACCACAGTGACCTGGCTTTTCTCATAGATTATCTGATCATTGCGAATGCCTGTTTATTTCTCATGAAAGGACCTATCTCAAGGATTTGGTGGAGACAACCCACATTTTCGTCAAGATGCTGGAGAAGTATAGCAAGAAAAAGAAAAGACTCATGGTTCAGGTGAGAGCAACATAACACTTTTCTGTTATTTCATACCTTTGATTTATACATGCACTATTAAAAAGCCCATGGGCATTTATAGTAGACATGAATTTCCAACACATATGCCCATATAGTGGACAGTGCATATGAATGCCATAAAATCCCTCATAGCTTCAGAGATTCAGGACTCTGCATTATCTGAGATGTCATAAAAAAGAAAGTTGACATGACAGAATGTTTTTCATATCTCCGGGCATTGTTTGTGTAGTGTAGGAAATAGTGTTGATCTAATGTGTGGGCTTGCTTGGTTTGTGACTTGTTATTACATGAGTTAGTTCTTAGCCTCTCTTGATTTATTAATGGATGATGTTTCAGCATTCATCCAGTTAATCTATCCTCTTCCAAGAAATTGAATAGAGTGAAACGTGAAGATATTGAGAATAACTGTCTAAAGGTCCACGTTGGACCAGTTTCTTTCAGACTGTCTTTGTTTTCTTCTAGCTCTGAATCTGATGACAAAAAAAGTACAGTTTCAAAGAGATGAACATTTGCTGGAAGTCTTCTTGGCTATGCTGTATATAACATATTTCTGACCTGTCTTTTCTTCCCAGAAAAAGACCAAGAAAAAGGCAAAACGAAGAAAGCGTAAGTAACAAATGAAAAAGAAATCAGGATACAGAGATAATGATATTTATATGCACACATTTTTGTACATGTTTATCTAGGTATATTTATGTGATGTATGAAGTACAATGGATGTAGATGAGTTTTGAATGACTGATTTAAGTATTAGTATATTTCCCACAGACAAAGTTTTGGTTTAGGATCATGCTCAAAATATCAGATAGAACTATTACGTAAAAATTTGATAAACAGTCCTCTGTTTTATCTTAGCACCACAAAGTAGTTAAAAAGCACTAACTGATAATGAGTGTGATATGTTGTCTACACAACTTTCCCAGTTCATCAGCTCCCAATCAAGAGATGATCAATATTTGCACTACACTTCCATGAAATTTACTTTGTGTGATTTGGGAACAGGTCGTGAGCCCCAACAGGAAGCTGGCCAATCCCAGAATGCCCAGGAGCAAGAGGATCAGCTTAATGACGTCTGGAATGACACCCTGGCCAGTGAACTGTCCGCCATGTTACAAGAGAGGGAGGACATTCCAGAAAATGTTTCTCCATTCGATGCTGCATCGGAGGTGCCGATGGAAGAGCAGAGGTAGGAGTCTGCTGCTACCTGATTGGCAAAGTGGTATTTGCTGGATTATGGATGACTTAATGTTAATTTTGTTCCGAGGGAAATACATGCTTGTGTATGTCTGGTTATAGGAGATTCTGGTAAAGGTGGACCAGGTTCTGGATACTCTGGGAGGGCAGGAGATTTTGGGTCTGAATCCTGCCAAGTGCTTGTGTCATTGGACAATATCTTTTAACCTATGATGTACCTCTTTACCACATGTCAAAATGGAAACCTTGCAATGATCTCAATGACTGAAGGACTCTTTAGGAGAATAGTGCTTACACTTGAAGAGGCTGTCTTTGATACGATCTATATTGTCTAGAGACCTTTTCATTCATTTAAAACAGCAATAGATTGACACGAGACTGATGATTACCATTGTGATCACTAATTTGTGTGTGTGTCTCATTAATTGCTTTTAACTTGGCTGTGTAGTATAATTGACATTTATCTTTGATAAATAACAATACTCACAAATAGATAATGCTGCAACATCATCAAAATATGAACTAGGGATGCAAACTGGTACATTTAAAGCTGCCGCACACTATACGACTGACAGACTTTGGATCTGAAATAAATCACAATGGGTTCAGAATAAACATGCTTGTTTATTTCAGATCCAAAGTTTGTCGGTTGTATAGTCGTGAGTCGTACAGTGTTCGGCGGGCTTAGCCAACTGTTTATATCAAAACTTAAAAGAATCATACCCATCCATCTTCTCACTCCCGAATTTTTTGTGCAATGCAGGACAGAGGCCATGGTGAAGATCCAACAGAGTCTGAGAGCCGGCAGAGCCGGGGAAGCCCTGGCCCTCTTTAGGGCCTCCAGGTAGGCACCAGTGAGGTGTGGTTCTTATTGGTGATTAGCCCTTTGGTACTGCTTGGACTAACAGAAGAGAGGCTAACATAATGTCTGCTCAGGTGCATGCATTTAGACCCTTTTTAACCCATTGAGGACGGTTTGATTTTGCTACAACACGCATTTCCCATAGACACTTGCCAGTGTATACTCGGGACTCGTCCTCAATGGGATGAGTTTGCAGTTGTCCCCTGTCTCACTTGAGCATAAACTCACAACGACTTTTAAAATGGATCAAACAATTAACCACCAGCCTGCAAGCTATCACATTTTAGTAACCATACAGCAATCAATTTAAGTGAAATGTCACATGATATCTTATAATTCTTAAACAAGTATGTCTTTCATGGGTTATGTGCATTTTCTATTAAGATATTTTTGGGAACTATCAAAAGCATGTAAGCTATGCCACAAAATTTGAGAGTAATCTCGGAATAAGATGATGTGTGTGCAGAAGAACAATCAACCTCAATTTCTCTCCAAGCATCAATTGGATTCAATTCTATCTACTTTTATTGTCGATAGGGAGGTGTGGCCGGAGGGAGATGTATTTGGAGCATCTGACATTGAACCAGAAGACGAGTTTATGGCTCTACGCGAGATCCACTTCACAAACCTGAATGGTAAGTAGAGTTTCTGAAGAACACTTCATAGCGCTAGGTGGTTACAGCTGGCTGAGGTAGAAAGACCAGCCCATTAAAAAGAAAAGACAGCAGAACATCACTCTCAATGTCTCAAAGCCAATTTGTTCTGTTTAGACATGAAGATTATGTTATGAAGAAGATTTCTATCACACTTTAGTATGATATTTATCTATGCCAGCTAGCTCATGATAGACATCTTGTTTTTGACTTGATCATTACAGTACAGCAGCCAGAGCCAACACAAGCGGACGCTGTGGAAGAGCAAGAGGAATATGAAGAAGGTAATGATGATCTTTTCACTGCTGAGAATGAGAGATGTAATGATAAAAACACTCTTCATCTGTGCATTTAAATTTAAACCTGGCAGTAAGATTTCTTCCTTTGATTTTTGTCATTGAATGCATGTAGTGTAAATCATAAATATCCAAAATGAAGCATGTTAGCTCAGGATTGGAAAGTGATAATGGTTGGTCAAATCTGTATTGGGTATTTCCTTTCTGATTTCATTGCATACCTCCTGTATTTTTTGTTTTCTTTATCATATTGTCATGATAGCCAAATATTGCCTCCCTCCCATAGTGCATCATTGTGGGTAAATGATCTCTCTGTCAAATTGAATAGGTTAAGGGTTAGCACCTACTCTCGTTTGTTTGTTTTTTTCATTCTCATTTTTAATGATTGTTGTTTTCTTTGTGACTAAGATGAGGAAGATGAAATGGCCATGGAGGAGCAGATGACAAGAGGAGAGGAAGAGTTCAACTTTGCTGGATACATCAACAAGTAAGACACTTTGACATCATCAGTGATTATTGGAAGAACATAGATCTAGATAACTTTCTTACCAGGATTCATCACCGTACGAAGACACTGCTTTGATTTTGCTGTGTAACAGATGCACCACTCATAAACATATATCACAACTATTTTCATCTCAAAAATATACCTACCATCTCCACAAAGTGCTGTAAACACCATTGATCATTTCTTGGCTTTCTCTTCACAAAATCACAGCCTTGTTGAGAAATTCCTTTCGGCACGTGCTTCTATAACAAAAACAGATAAAACGAAAGTCTTCTTTTTTCCTGGTGGTCCCGTTAAACTCATGTTGCAATCAAATGAGTTGTGAGAAGTTGTATAGTCTTTCGCTAATCTTCAAGATTAGCTAATCTCTGAAATAGATTAATGATATTAATTGTTATCTATCAAAAAAAAAAAAAATAAAATCTCTGGCAGACTCTCTCATCCAGCTGTCATCAAGAGCTACATCAAGCTGCTGGGCAGTTTCCGTAGCAACCAGGCTTTCACCAACCACTGCATCATCAAGCTGCTCCACCGCATCTGTTTTGAGTGCGACAAGACCCAGCTCCTCTTTCAGGTGTCCCTCTTTCGGATCTTCCACAAGATCCTGCAGGATCCCCTGGCCAAGACAGATCAGTTTAAGGTACCACCCTCCATCAGGGAACACATGGCCCCATTTCATGAAAAGTTGATATGATAGCAACTCTTGCTGGAATGGCAATTGTCATGGTATCAACAAGAATCCAGCTTCCTGATTGGCTATTATTATGGGAAGTTGCCATTCCAGCAAGAGTTGCTATTCTAACATCTGTTATGAAATGGGGTTCTGGTCATGTCACGCTGTATCACAAAAAACTCATCATTGTTATTATATATTTTTTTGATAGGTATTTCAGGGAATAATTTTCCTGGTATCGCATAGCAATTTGCTATGCATTTTGGTATGACTGCTATACAAAATGTAATTTGCATAGCAGTTTCATTACATAGACTTGTATACCATTTTGTTGAAAATGTATGTCCATCGACAAAAATTGCTATTCAATTTCGAGAAGGAAAATCATTCCCTGTATTTGAAGGTAACATTTATGTCTCGCACTTCAAACTATGAAACTAAAAGTGGAAGTAAAATCGGTGATCAATGGATAGATGCATTTTCAATTTCAGTCTAGGTTTATTTTGCGTGACGTAGTTGTTGCAGAAACTGGTATCCTTTATACCCCCATTCCACAAAGATTTTCTCTCATCGGTTACTCATCGGAAGCAAAGTTTATCGCTTCCAGCATGCAAACGAAGCATATCGGATCGCAGTCCGATGAATCCAACTTGTGTTTAATAGTCGACTATCAAGTGAGTGTCAGACATGTCAGGCGGTGATCCGATGAGGCAAGATCGTCCGATGAGGATCACGCACAATATGTCTTGACACTCACATGATAGTCAACCAACCAAGTTGAATTCATCAGACTGCAATCCGATATACTTCGATGGGTGGCTGGAACCAACAAACATTGATTCCCGGTAAGTGACCGATGGGAAAAAGTCCATGTGGAAATGGGGGTATTAGGAATATAATAACTCCCCTGCCCCCACCATTTTTTTTTTTCAATTTAATAACAGGAAATGGCAAAGTTTGGCCAGCACGTTGTCAGTCGTTTTTTCAAGGCCCTGCCATCCAATCCCAAGCTAGTGGTGGAGCTTCTCTTTTGGAAGGATTCCTCGGATATCTACCAGATCCAAGAGGGCTATGGTGCGGTCCAGCCCAGCAAGTAAGTTTTGGAGAGAACAATATTGGTGTGACTGGGAGCAGCTGGGTTTAGTGATCTTGATGATGGTTGATGGTGTAGTCTTGGCAACCACCATCATTATGAAAAGGTAGAGGGTGGAAATGATTGTGCTGAAAGCCAGATAAAATTCAGGTTAATGACAATGTATGTGAAACATAAGAACTCTCAGTAAGAGACTGTAACAACAAGAGAAATGCACGTATAAAACATATTTGTTTAAAAGTAAATTTGTGTCAGTTGCCAGGTCCAAATTGTGCCAAAGCTAGCAGGTGTTAAACTTCATCAATAGGTGAACAGGAATATTTGCGTCCTGTCATTCATGAAATTGCTACTCCTTTGGTTGTAATTAAAGTCACACATCCAACATGTGATGTAATCTGGGCACTGTAACGTGTCATTGTCAGTACTGGTTTACATGTGTTCATGAACTGAATGTCATTTCTAATATACATGACCATGGGATTGTTTCTCTACATTTAGTTTCCATTATTTATCTCCCATCTGTACCAGCACATGAGCTATCTTATTTTCTGTATTTTCTATGTGTCATGGAAAGATCTTCCATTAAAATGAACTAATGTCAAGGATGTGTACTTGATGGAATTTTACACACCAGTGTATATGTACCAGATCCTTGGCTGTGATTGTGTGTACTGGCTTACAAGCTTCTCCCTTTTGACTCTCATTTACCCAGGAAGAGTAAGGGCAAGGAATGGACGGAGGAGGAGCAGGCTGAGTTGGCTGGCCTCTTTGAGCAATACCGTGATGTGGATACCAGAGATGATGGTAAACTCTTGAACCTGTGTGAAGAATATTGTAGAATCCATAAACCACCAGATAATGTGTGATAATGATATCTGACAGAGTCTATTTTTTTTTTTTTTTTTTTTTTTTTGGGGGGGGGGGATTCAACCTGTTGAGGACAGACTAATTTTGCAACAACATGCATTTCCCATAGACACCTGCCCGAGTATACTCGGGACTCGTCCTCAACAGGTTAAGATAAAACTAGCAGCTTAGCTTTGAGCAAGCAAGACATAACTTAGAAAACCTGCAGGAGCCTGTTGCATAAAAAGATGCAATCAAACATAAGTCAAAAAATGAAACATATAAAGTCAGATATCAACCAATCAGAATTGAGGAGGTGAAGGTGCAAGACTTCAAGATTAAGAACACCCATTCCACCACTCCCATGTAGAAAAGAGGAGCATATGTTTATAAAACTGCTAAAGGAAATCTTCAGTTTGCCTTCATGCAAATTCTCTGTTATTCTTGAATGTAAAATTAACCCAATTTGTGCTGACCTTTTCTGTCTATCCGTATAGTATTTCCTAAGTTTTATCAGTCACCTGAAGGTCGCACTGTTTGGATGCAGGGGCAGATCCAGGAATTACGTAAAGGAGAGGTGCCTTTACAATGTTAAAGGGGGTGCACCCCCCCTTCTTTTCTTTTTATTTCTTTTGTTTTAACAAAAAATAAAGAGGGGGTGCTCGCCCAGTGCGCCCCCTCTGGATACCCTACTGGGATGAATAAGATGTTCAAGGTACACAATGATTTGAGGTGTTCACTGCTTCATATTTATTTTTGTCCCGCCCTGTAGGAAAGGATGTGGTTGATCTGATCTTGGATCATATCATTGATGACAGCAAGACAAGGAGACAGGTACAGCTATGTGAGAACTCTCTTGGCTAAGGCTCCAAGGGACCAATCCTTGTGCTAGCCATAGTCTTGAATCTACTGACAAGCAGTATTAAACGTGACACATTCAGGGATGAACAAAGTCTAGTAGTTGTGAACTAACAGTCGCCATACATGTTCTTCTACTGTTACCACTTTGTGATAAACACGAGTAAAACAGAGACAATCATTTTGTGATAATTTCGTGTGGATACACCATGTGTTTAGAGTAGGCAATATTGTCCTTTTTTTGGTGACATTGGGTAACTGATCTTGTTTGCAAGAATTCTCAGCAGTATTCTACATTTAGGACTAAATTAAACTGATTTATTATTATTTTTTTTTTTTGGGGGGGAGGAATTGATTAAAAACAAAAATGTGTTCAGCACTTGTATTAGGTTAAAGAAAGTTTGCAAGTTATGCTCTCAATGTGGGCTTCCCAAGCTGCCATCCTTAATTTAGCACAGAATTTTTTAATGAGAGAATTGTTATCTCATTTTTCCCCAGATCATCACCCAGCTTGTCAAACAAGAACTCATTGACAGTGTCAAGGATCTCAAGAAAGAACAGTGAGTTTCTTTAGGGGATTATTGGTAGTGTCTTAGTGTTGATGTTTGGTTTTTTGTTTGTTTGTTTGTTTTTCATGAGTGTGACAACACTACTTCTAAAATCATGGTAAGTAATGGTTTTGATGTTTAAATAGGAATTGCTCCAATCCAGCCGTTATAATGACTGAGGGATTTCAGAAGTCAGGGCTGCACAGTATTACTCTCAAGAGAAACTCTTTGTAATTTGGAAAGCTAACGTGATGTTTAAATAGCGACTCACTTCTGTGCAGAATTCTCTGCTGTGTACTTGCTGGTGTAGAAAATGGAAATTCCTTTCATTCCTAATATTTGCACAAACCTTACACGTGCTCACAGAAAGCTGAGGTAAGAGTGTGTCGACTTTTGGTTCATCCACTTAATCCTGTGCATTACCAGACATCATTCCATGATAGATTCACTTCAATCACTTCAATGTTCACAACACTGAACTGACATAGCTGCTTTTCTCCATAGTTGACAGGTCATTATCTTTACTCTTTGCTGGGATTGCGTGCATCTGAGCCCCTATGATGCCTTCTTTTACAGAGTTAATACAAAAATAAATAAATAAATAAATAAATCTACCCTGAATCATTGAGGTTTCAGATGCTGTTCTAACATCATAGTACATGTTTTGTTTTGTTTCATTTTGTTTTTTTTATCATCAAAGTCCAAAGAAAGTGAGATTCTGGAGGGAGGAACATGAGTTGGAGTTGAGGACCCTGTTTGAGCAGCACAAGGATGCTGATGGTAAGTTTTGATGTCAAAGGTCATATCTGTTCTCTTCAAGATTACCTCAAAAAGACCATTGCCTCTACTGTTTAGCTAAAAGAATCTTAGTGCATTTAGTGACAAAAGCCTGTTGCGTGAAGAATCTTAACACATTTAGTGACAAATGCTTGCTTTTAGGGCCATTATCACGTGACAAGGAGAAGGCATCTTAGTCACATGTAGAGAAGGTTAAAGAAATCAGGTGTTAACAGTTCTTTCATGTACCATCTTATGCTTGACATATAATGTGAACTCCAAAGAAATTTCCACCTCTTGTGCCTGTAGTAGCTTTCATCTGAACCAAAATGGTTATGACATATTGGAAAGCAGAACTGCGTGTGTCTTTCATAGAATGATCTCTTGGCCACTGGATGCCAAACTTATGAACTTATAGTCAACAGTACGCAATAACAGCAAACAACACGTCCCCCCCCCCAAAAAAAAAAAAAAAAAAAAAAAGAGACAAAGAATAGTATGGAAAAAAGGACTGTGTTTGAAGAACACATGAATATATGCACATAGGCGAACCCATTGATATTGAGTCTTTTTGGCATGGTTTGATTTTATTACAATATCAAATAAGAGCTTGAGATTCTTCACCAATTCTTATTCACCTGAAATCTGTCAGACATTCTTGGTGCCATCCTGGAGAACATGCAGGAGAAAAGGTCTCGGAACAAAGTCATGCAGAAGATCCTGGAACTGGGACTTGTCCAGGACCGCAAGGAGCTCTACAAGAAGCGCAGGAGGAAGGGGGATGGAGGCGATGGAGCCAAGGGTAGAAGGCGGCGACAGAGGAGACGGGGTAGAGGCGATGGCGATGAGGTGTGTTTTCTTTTTCTCTGTTGGCATTTTGACCAAATACAATACTATTACACACTCATTAACTTAGTACAGTGGACTCCTGTTGTAACCAAGTCCTGGGGACAGGATGTTTTTTTTTTTTTTTTTCATTATATTGAAATTTCGTTACAACTGAACAAATAAACAATAAATAGAGTGGATAATGTTGGGACCTGAATTTTTACTTTGTTTTAACCGGAATTTCGTTATAACCTTGTTCGTTATAATGGGAGTGCACTGTACTGTATATAGATGGATGACTTAGAATCTCTATCCACACATTTGTGCCAAGTAGAATGAAAAACCTGCAAAGTCGGGTTGTCTGAATGTTTGTTTGTTTGTTTGTTTGTTTTAATAATGACAAAATGATAAACTAAGATCAATATGTACAATGCAGTGTTGCTCTGCCCCAAAGTGTGTTAGAGGCATTATGCTTTTGTACATGAAATAGTTCCATATTTAACGGGTCGTCTGGTTTGGACTTTATGTAACTCAAGATTTTATTTCCCATTGAAAATTCACAACTGATTTTATTTCGTGATGTTTCGCAACTCTAGGTATGTGAGTTGATTTCTTATGATCATGTAGTCGAGTATGAAAGGAAGAAAATATGCACATAATTGGCACAATTAGTGTGTTTTTAATGACACATTTTTCTTTCATATTTAAACACATTTCCTTGGACAGGATTTGGATGATGAGGCAGATGAATTTGCAGATGGTCTCCAAGGTAACTTATCACATCTTTAATTGTCAGGCTGTCGATAAGAGAATGGTGAAATTAATGTGTGAGATAAGGGGGGTAATTATGATGATATTTGTTACACAAGGAGCTGATTACCAATGGGAATAAGTCCAAGAGTTTTCATAATGGTGAGGTCATAGTTTCTTCCTTGAAGTGAAGGTTAAAGGTTGATATGATGAGTAGAAGTATTTTCCTCTTATGATGTGCTAACAAACAAACATGACGTCTGCTCCCAACTCATGCAGTCAACTCCACATAAATTGAATCTATGTAGACTTAACCCTATTCTAACTGGGCTATTTGAGACCAAGTTTTTACTGAGGGGGATCAATTTGACCCCCCCTTCAGATCTCGGCCGCCGATCGAACGATCGCCGCGAAATTTTGCCTGAAGATAGAGCTGGATGTCAACTACAAGATAACATGGTCATACCATAGAAAAATATTGCCTTTCTATTTTTAATAAATTAATTATGCAAATTTGTGCATGAAATCATATTTTCACCTATAACTCCATGAAAAAGACTGGAGGATTGCTAAATTTTTGTGTCAGAATTCCTCAAGACACATCAAACAATTTTCTTGTGAAAAATTAGCACAATCGAAATCAATTTCTTTTGTTTTTTATTGTTTTGTTAATTTCTTATGTATTTTATTGTTTTTTCGACCTTTTATTTTCTATTGTTTTTTGCCAAAATTTGTTGCAGGCACTTTTGCAGGCTTATCTACACTAGAATTGATTAATTTCAATGGTTAAAAGTTGAAATAATCTAATTTATATCAATTTGACCAAAAAACACAATTTGCATTGGATTTGCACACGATATCATGAATTTGAGCTGTTTTTTGGTTGACATGCATATGCAAAACATTACGTAACTTCAAAACGGTGTACCTGGATGTCGCAAATTTGGTCTCAAAATATGCGGGAGACTTCAATGAAAAAAGTCGTGAAACGACGCGGCAAAATCTTTGCGCGTTGCGAAATCGTGCGCGAAACGTCAAGGGGGGGGGGTCAATTTGACCCACCCCCCAGTTAGAATAGGATTAAAAGGAAGCTTTAACTCAAGCAATGCTGCTCATACCTGTTATGATTAACACACAGTGTCCACATTTAAGTCAGGCATTTTTTTTTTTTATTATTGTTATTATTTATTTTATTTTCTAGCTGAGGCACAAATTTGACTTATAAAGAAAAAACAATAGGTCAAATTTGTGTGTATGCCAGCCATGGCTCAGAAGAATTGATGTGTGTGGCAGGAAGTTACATCAAGATTTTATGCTGGTAATACAATTGAATAAGTGTATGTACAGTAAGATGTTCAGATCTATAGATGCTAAAGTGATTAAAAGAGACGAACTTGCTCGTCCTCATGTAATTTTGTTTTTGGTAATGCTTTGAATTATAAAGAATTTCCAGATGATTCTGAGCAAGAATTCACAACCTCTGAGAGTGACGATCACGATGACGAGAGTGAGGATGACGAGGAGGACAGTGAAAGGGAGGATGATGGTGAAGAGAGACAACTCGGAGAAATGGTTACCAAATTGCAGAGGAAAGGTGAGGCTCCATATCATAAATGCTCTTTAAAGACTTTATCAAAAGATAATTGGTACAGTGTAAAGGGTATCACCTTTTGCATAAGCAGAAATTTGTACTATGAGAGATCAACTTTTATCTGCTATTGAGAAAGACAGACCAAGAGTGCCTGGGTCATCTACCACAGTTTTAGAAAGAGAGCACCTACCAGTTGTTAGACATTGCATGGGTAGACCTACGGAAATGTAACCACATTCTGAGTTTACAAAATCATAGCACTACATATTCTTCAGGATGAAATGTGTAAGCTGTTCATGGTGAGTCATTTTGTTCCATGAAGTGAAAAATTTGTGGCCATAACACTGGTTACTGTGTCATTTTGGAGTCATTCATCCATTGATTGAAGTACATGTACTAGTTATTAAATTATTTGGACCTAGTGTTTTTTGAAGAGTATAATCAATATTTGTTCCCCTGTCTATTCTTTAAATACAAACTAGAGGTAGGAAGATTCAATAGTCCTGTGAAATTAAAGTGAGGTATTTCTGAGTATGGAAAAGAATCTGAATTTCTAATATAACGTGTGTGCACTCTTGGCTTATTTTTACACTTTGATGCTAACTAGTGAAGGCAAATTCATGGAATGGTGGTCTGTGAGTTGTCAAATGTGTATTTGATTTGTGTGATCCATACTGTAATTGGTGACTTTTGTGTTTGGTGATTGTTCATCAGGATATTTGGAGCAGATCCGCTGGATCCAGGAGGGTTTAAGGAGCACTGCCGGAGACAGAGAGGAGAGTGGTAAGACTCCCCCACCCATCAACATGTATCAAATCAGGATTTATTAATTATTGCTCTACTTGTGTAAAAAAAATTTTTTTTTTGCTCTTTGACTGATGTCGGAGGGGGGGAAAATGGAAGGTCAGTGTTGATTACCTGAGTTGGATTTCTTCGATGCTAAGACACATTATCTTGTTCACTCTTATTTATAGATGTGTAGTGCAAAGAGTGTGTACATCATTTGCTAGGGAGGTATGTAAAAAACTGTTGATCAGGAATTTTACAAGAGATGGTATTAAATTAGTTCTAAACATTTGAAGTTAATAAACTATACTGAAAACATATTTCTGTTTCCAATTTTTCATAGTCATAGCTCACATATCGTTGCATAGCCCGATGTTTCACAGCTGAATGATGTAGGGCGATTTTGTTGACACATAATGGGGCAAAGCATTAATTTACTTTAAAAAAAAAACTTAAAGAGAGTGATGTATCTCTGAAGGCTGATAATTTATGTTATACTGTGCCAATCAAATCAGGTTTAGCTTGTAGATGAATATTCTAAAATTTCAGACCTTTGCTCAAAGACTGATTGTGCTCAAATTTGCAATAAACATATTTCAAAGCAGAAGAGTTGAAGTTTATAAACTACTTAGCATATTCAGAGTTCATCAGGTACCCAGCTTTACTTGCTGCATAGTAGGCATAATATCTGCAGGACACTGCAAAGCCAGTTTTATTCTACACTTTACCAACACTTGCGGCTAATTATACTGAATTCAGTTGCCCTATCGGTGAGATAGGATCTTTTTCCATAGATCTTCAGAAGTTTGTCTCCATAAATGATCATTGCAAATTCATTTGTCAACCATGCCCAGATGAAAATCAAGCCGTTCCTATTGTGCCACTTGGGGAAGACAATGACCGTGCTATGAGGAACAAGACATTCCAGAAATTCCTGAAGAAGATCGGTCTGTCTGAACCAAAGTCTCATGAGGTGAGCTTCCCTTTTCTCAACAAAATCATTGTAATTTCCTCGAAATATTTGATATAATTCAGATTGACAGGTGCCAGTGATGGCCATGGATGATTTGTTGCAAGTGTATTTTACTTGAAATAGGTTTTGAAGTACAAGGTGTTTTGTTGTAAAGTGACTATTGCCACAAACTTCACTACTGAATTTACCTGCATGTATTGCCTTTGGCATTCCTATTTTGATATAGATTTTGATTTTTGTTGTTGTTGTTGTTTTGTTAGTTTATTTGTTTTTGCTACTGACATTCAATCTAAATCTTTCAACAGGGACTGTTTGAAAAAGAAATGAATCATTTGTCTAATCAAAAAATATAGGAAGTGACGACACAAAGGCAATGTTCCCTACTTTGTCGTTGCTCAGAGTGCAAATTGTTGCAGAGATGCAATACTGTAATTATGTCATTTGCTCTATTCTGCCTAACTAGATAGACTGTGTTTCTGATGTGTGAGTCTTGGTAGCATATCTCTTCTATCTTATGGAATAATCAATAACGTTAATATTAAAAGATTGAGAAGTGTTATTAAAAAAAAAAAAAAGATCTCTAATCCTTTTCTTTATTCTTTGTCAATGCAGGAGATTTACTGGCGCATCCCCGGTGAGCTGGGACCCTCAGAGCTGCGAGAGTTGGCTGATTCCATCGAACCGAGGGAAGGGGTGGAGGCAGTAACCGAGGACAGGCAGGAGAAGAGGAGCAAGAAGTCCAACGCCCGCTACCAGATGCTGAAGGAGATGGCGCTGTCACGGCGCAAGGAGAAGAAGGAGGGCTCCTCTCGCCGCAAACAACGAAGGGAGCGGAGCGGGAGGGAACCTGCCGAGACTGGGCACGTGACTGAGGAGACTGCCAGGGCCAGCGGGGTGAACGTCGCTGAGCTGTATGACGCTGAGACCGACGTGAGTGGCGATGATGATGATGCGGGTGGTGCGGCACAAGTGGAGTCTGCAGTCCAGCGTTCCAGGATTAAGAGATCACTTCCTACCGACTCCTCCAGTGATGACAGGTAGAGAAAAAAATGACATTTACAGGAGACAGACAGTGAGAGAGAAAAATAAATAGATAGATGGATAGGTATATAGATAGATAGATAGATAGATAGATAGATAGATAGATAGATAGATAGATAGATAGATAGATAGATGGATTGACTGAGTGAGTGATTGAGAAATAGATAGGTTGGCAAGTAGGTTGGTATGTAGGTAGGTAGATACATAGACAGACAGAGATAGATTGAGAGATAGATAGATAGATAGATAGATAGAGAGAGAGAGATAGGTGGATATGTTGACAGATAAACAGAGATATAGATTCCCTGTAAATTCATGGTGTTTTCTCCTCTATTGCTTTGTGAATTACATCATGCATTCCTCTGCCACAACTCTCATGTCCCCAGCTATTCATGTAATGTACAAATAGGATGCACTTGAAGTGTCACAGAATGATCCACTTCATACTGTTATAATCCACCCATCATGTAGCTATGCATCTTATCAATGTTTGTTAAAATTATGCCTCCTCAGATTTCAGTTGATATAGATGTCTCATGTGACAGATCTTAAAAGTTTACTGCATAGTATGGGGATCAGATGATGTTGCATCTTGATGAGAGAAAATCTTGTTCATCTGCACTTTTGGTCATTTATGACATTTGTATTCATTGCCCCCTCCCCCTCAAAAAAAAGAAGAAAAGAAAAATATATATATATATATATCCTTCAAAGTGAAATGACTGCTGATGTTCCAATTATCATGATGGTCTTTATATTCTGTGTCTATTTATAGTGATGACGACAACCTTGAGACCTTCCTGAACAAGAACAGGGTGACAGCGCCCTCTCAGGGCAAGCCCACAAAGCGCAGTCGGCTCGTCTCCAGTGATGACAGTGACGGAGAAGACACAAACAGGTCAAAAGGCCAAGCAAAGTTTGCCAAACCAGGGGAGAAGTCACACTCGCTACTCAATGACAGTGATGGAGATGATGGTAAAGATGGATCAGATATTGAAGATGTTGAATCAGGTTCTCAACAAATCCCCACCATCACCAGTCAACAGCCCTCTGCATCATTACACCTGGTTCTGAGTGATGATGGTGATGATGAAGGAGGAGATAAAAATGAGTCCATCAGCAACGAGGCAATGGATGACGACTCAGATGACAGCAAAAGTGAGATTATCGAAGTTGTTTCCAGTAAGAAGAAGAGAGCTTTGAAGAAGCAGGCACCATTTGACTTCAGCGAGGATGAAGACAGTGATGACAATGGGGTTAATGATGAGGACGGTGTGGAAGATGCTGTCATGGAAACGGGAGCACATCCAACAAAGGAAGATTCTCCCACCCATGACCAGTCCCTGCATTTGGTCCTGTCGGAGGACAGCCCAAGTGATGCTGATGTCACGATGAGAGAGGATGCCACAACCACCATGACTGAAGAGGATGATGAGGAGGAGGAGGAGGAGGAGGAGGACGTTGCTGAGGGAAGTGCTGCCATGGAAGATAATGCTACCAATTTTCTGGAGGATAATACCAGTAACACCACCACAGACAATGCTACCAGCTGCCTCGACAACAATGCCACCAACGAGAATGAGGAAGTAGCCATGGAAGCTGCTGACACTGGAGATGATGAAGAATGGGAAGAAATTGTAGATGATGGTATGTCGGCTGAGTTTTTATTGTTTTCCTTTAACTTCTAGGTCACAAGGGAGGAAGGAAAAGGCATAGAGAAACGGAGATGTGGAAAGGAATTTCATGTAAATGTGCAACTCCATTTAAATCCCATCATTTCAAGAGATGAAGGGGAGGGGGAATCATGTACATATTTGACGTCTGAGGACTCGAAATATTTTCTCTGCTTTTTGAGGATGTGTCAGCCTGAACCAATAGACCTCTTCCTGTCCATTTATACACGCTCTTGACCTCCGGTACCCTTTGGGTAACTTTCTTGTGAGCACTCTCTCTGAATGTTCCATGGGTACATTCACAGCTCTTTCTTGAAATGCATTTCTAAAAGTTACACACATATTTATTGTAATCCATCAAAACAGGGTGAAGTCTTTTTGTAATCATTTGTATGGAATCTCTGATACTATTTTTTTTTTTAATTCTTTAAGACATTTGAATGATGAGCTATCAAATGATGATAACATTGTAGTCATGACTGAAAGAAAACTGCATATTTATTATCAGTTGATGTGCTGCTATTTTCCCTTACAATTTCTGCAGATAGTGACTTCAACATGACATCCAGCAACAGTGGGGTTGCCAAGGCGACAGACCCCACCCCCGAGGCTTCCAGTGAGAGTGACTCCGATGATGACGTACCTCTCAGGAGGGTTGCTAAGCGACGAGTGGTTTCATCGGACAGTGATGAGTAGACCATCACTAGCTGTTGGTGTGGGGGGGGGGGGGGAGGGGGCAAGGAAAAAGTACTACAAACCTTACCCATTACAGGCAGAAAAGCCATACTCTGTGGAAGTGTGTACTTGTATTCATATGTGAAATCTACTTGAAAGAATGATATTGCTAGGGAAAAAAAAATGTTTACTATTGGATCACATGACATATATTGAATTTAGACACAAGATAAGATTAAGAAATAACTTCAAACTTGAAGGAAGCTGGAATCCCAATGATTACCCCCCTCAAAGATGAAGGAATTAATTACATGCTTCAAGAAGCAAAAAGGGAATATCTCTCTCTGTGATGTATGCCACCAGCACAAGTCTTGCTGTTAGCTGAGCATCACGCCTTCTGTGTATGGCTAGATCTCTCACAGATCATATGAAGTAATGCCCTCGCCTGCACAGCAAGCTACCAATCAGGAATTGGGATATAGCAAGACCCAAGTCTGAGTATTCCCCCTCCCCCCATAATGTAGATTTCACTTGCAATGAGCAGACAATCCAGTGGTCATTATGTAGAGAAGACATCCTTTATTTCTTGGAATACCATGGAAATTTGCACTTGTTGGGCCAGTATTCCTTGGTATTTCATTCATTGCCATCAAGTATGATAATTATCGTGCTTCGTACACCACAGTGTACAGTTTCTAAGAGTACCGGTAGCTATTCACACAGCATGAAGTTTGTGAGCTTTTGTGCTGCAAATGAGACTGTGCCAAGCCATACAACATATTTTTATTGTTATGACTTGGTAATTTAACTGTAGTGAATAAAAACTAAAATCATCCCGAGTGGTATATATAGGTGATTTGTGATCACAGTGGTGACATTGACATCTTGTGAAGACAGCAATGCCAGATTCATACTCAAAAGCTTTGGCATTCCCTAGTCACGCCAATACTGAACGGGAATGCATGGAGCCTAAAGACACACATATAGGTTATGTGGCACTTGCTCCAGCAACAAATCCTCCCATGAAATATCTGCCTTGCTAAGCCCAAAAAAAATTCTATCCACAAACATAACCCTAATCCTAACCCTCATATCAAACTAAACCTAAGTACCTTTTAACAACCCTAACCCTAACCCTAAGTCCTTGGAGAAAATAAGACTGGAGTAATTGTCACAGGAGCAAATGTCATGTCACCATATGTATAACATGCAGTAAATAAGACAACAGCTGCTTCAAATTGATCCTGACCAGTTGGAATACTGGCAGGTGTCTTAGTAGTGCATTGTGAAATGATGAAGTCCTTACATGCTTTACGAGTACAGCTTGACATTACCTGTATGTACCTTTAATTTATAAGCATTTATTTCAAAATATAAAATCAAGTATAAATGGGTGAGTAGGCCGACTTTCATTCCGTATGTTTTGTTTCTGAAGGACTCTTTGTTTGTTCCATGCAATAACACAGTGTGATGAAAAGTACATTGTACTCTTTAAAAACTATCATAAATATGTACGTATGTCTATGTGAGACGTGTACAGATATTGGCAGTACCCAATGCACCAGGTATACATCAGAACACTTGTGGAATTACATGTATGTCACTGGTAACTGTTAAAATACATGTATCTAAAATTATATAAAATCCTTTATTTGAACAAAGTATACAGACTAAAACTCCTGCACAATGCTACACATCTGTATGTATGTATGTACATTATGTGAGTTGCCGATATAAAAGAACCAGCCTTGTATGTGTACAACAGAACTCTCCCTCCTCTGTATACTTGTACATTTGATACTCTACAGTGCACAAGTTACCATGTATGATACCTTTAATTGCATAATAAATGGCATCCTGCAAATTTACATTTCCAACTCGGTGTCTGTATCACATAGGTTGACTGCTGGTTGTATTGTATCATTTCCTTTTCCTTTTCCAAATCTTTTACCTATCAATTAAGCTTTGCTTCTTTTTTCTTTTCTTTTCTTTTTTGTTCATCCTTCTTTTTTGTTGGAAAAAGCTTCTTAATAGCAAACCTATATGGTTTTAAAAAAAAATAAGTGAACATAGCAAAGCAAATTTAAAATATTGATTTCATCAAGTTTGGACTGGTGTGAAATGTCAAAAATTTCATATATTTCCCTGATATCTTTCCTACTTTGTTGTACACAGCGTAGTGATAGAAGAATGTTGTCTAATCACGTACGACCCCCTCACTCTGGAGTCTAGGATTTATTTTCAAGATAACAGTACAAGTAGTGTTTGCTCTTCATTACCTGCTCTTCAAAACATGTAGCATATAGTACACTATGTGTTTGGTCTGTTTGTGTGTGGATTATGTAAAACGAGGAATGTTCGCGTGCATTTTAATTTCGCGAATTTCGCAAGCGCAAAGATTCGCGAAATCAAAATGCACTCGAAAGTTCTTGTCTACACTATATGCATTGAATGCCAGTGGCAGTTCGCGAAAATTCCATGCCGCAAAAAAGGGCGTCGGCTCCAATTCACGAAAAATTCATGCCGCGAATATATCATGTTTTACAGACCTGCTTGTAAGCTACATGGAAATGCAGCAATAAAGCATTCCTTCTTACAGAACAAGAAGACATTCACATTGACTCACACACATTACAATGTCTAGTGATGAATTCTATGATCAGCCATGCAACCATTGTAAATGTACTAAGACATCAGGATGAAAATGTCAGTTTTCACTACACAGCTAATACAGTAGTTTAACCCTAAAAAGACTGGGGGGGGGGGCCTAAAAGGCCCCCCCTCGACATTTCGCGCGATTACTCAGCAACACGCAATGCTCTCACTGCGATGCTCTATGACTTTTTTCTTTCGAGTTTCCCGCACATTTTGACGCCAAATTTGTGACGCCCGGGGGTACGGTTCTGAAGTTACATAACTTTTTGTGCATGCACGCGAGGCCGAAAATGGCTCAAAACCGTGATTTTGTGTACAAAGTCAATGCTAATTGAGTTTTTTCACATGGTTCATATAAATATACTTATTTTTACTCTCAATGGCTAAAATTAATTTGTTTTAGGAGTATTATGCTTTAAAAAGTGTCTGCCACAAATTTTGTTAAAAAAACAACAAAAACAAAAGGTCGAAAAAAACAAAGAAATACATAAGAAATTCATAAAACAATAAGATAAATAAGAAATTAATTTTGATACCGAATTTTTTTTCAAGTGCATTTGCTAAGAATGCCACAAAGAATAATTACACCAAAAATGAGCACTTTTGGAGCTTTATTTACTGATTTAGATCAAAGAGTCTGATTTCTCGCATAAATTAGCATAATTAATCTAAATAAAATAAAAGAAGACTATTCTGTAAAATTTAAATATACGATCTTGTAGATTACATCGCACACTACCATTGTGCAAATTTCCGCAGCGATCGCGCGATCCACGGCCGAGATCTTAAGGGGGGGCCCTTTAGGCCCCCCCCAGTCTTTCGAGCTACCAAAATAGCCCAGTCTTTTTAGGGTTAATAGTGCAGTTGAATTGTAATAAAATGTGTTGACTGATTTGGTAAAATCAGACAAAACGAGAGATATTTCATTCAAATTTGGCATGAAATTAAGTCTTATGACCAGTTTTAATGAAATATTCTTAACATTTATTCATCTGATTTTACTCTTTTAATTATTAAAGTTATTTTAAAAATGGTGTGGAATTACTGTAAGCACTTTTTCATTCAGAGGCAAACTGCAAATTTTGTCCCCATATCTAGCTACAAATGTAAGCAAAGCTCCTTCATACACTGGTTGTGCACGATTAAATTTCATGACAAAACTATGGATGTCACAAAAAGACAATTGGTTTTAGTACCATGTTCATAAATAATTACACACATTATAATAAAGTACATTACATTGTATACTGTATATGCATAGTAAAAAACAAAACAAAACAGACACATTGAGACACAAAATGGATTTTTTTTTTTCTTTATTGTCATGCAATTACTGTCCACACATTGTCAGTACAAAATGAAAAAAAAAAAATCGGCAACATACACACACAAACATACACATACTTCACGTACTGATCTGTTTACAAGTTTTTCTTTCAACTGGACTTCAATCTTTACAATGAATGCATTCGATTTTTGAATACCCATGGGTACTGAAGTTGTTATGGAGGAAATGAAGGTGTCAACTTTAGGGCCTTGTTTCACGACGCCAACTCTACAAATACACGTAATAATCTCCTGCAATATCTGGAAGTTCCCACGTAACATCTCAGGGTTTCAGTTGCTATAAAGATTGCACTGACTGTAAACTAACAATTGTGATCTTTTCAGTAAGATGTGTTACCTACCTGAAGCAGCACTGCTGTACATGACCTTTCTCTCACAACTATTATAACTATTGAGGGACTATAGAGGACATTTGTAGTCAGTAATATGTATTCTTACTTAACTGTTTCACAACTTAACCTCTGTACTCCCAATTTGTGACATATGGAAACAGAAACCTGGAGATCTGGTTACCACGGTTACATCATAAGCTTGTACTTCATGGCATTCACAAATTTGTATACAGCAATCCACAACAATTCTAAATAAGTAACACATAAATGCTGAACACAGCTTCCATATTCTTTACACATTGGGGCACTATTGCATATTCCATAATCAAATGAGGACAGAACTGGACTGCTTACTTTCTTCAGCCGTTGCATACCTGTGAGACATTTCTTGACAGACGTGTGATAGGGGTACCATATCTGCATTGACTTATCATAATTTCAATGGAAAATCAATGAAGCAATGTTTTGGGTATGATGTACATCACCATGCCATCTCTGTTGTGATAATCTGTCCTGGGGGGCATTTCATGAAGCATTTTGCCCGATAAAGTTGTCCGACAAATTTGCTCTCGGCCAACCAGATGCAACGATTTCAGTAGCTTGTAACAGTTTGTCAGGAAAATAGCCGATCAAACTGCTTCATGAAATGCCCCCCTGAAGTCACATACACTTACTGTCGACTCACAGATAGAATTTCTTTTTATCAACAAGCAGCTTCACATGGACTGCGCTAGGCAGAAATTATTGAAACATTTACCAATTCTTGTCTTATGACACTTGTATCTTCAATCATCAAGACTACAGAGAAATCATTTCAGATGTTTGTTCATTCTTCTTAAGCATTTGGTGCCAATTCTTGTTCCAAATAAAATCTATCAGAAAATACTTGGCAACTTGAAGAAATGCTATGAAAAGCCACATCACTGGACTGGTGGTTTTTATACCACAACACAGGCTCACTTGCTTCGCTACATCTGCAATAATTCAACTCTTCACTGCTGATGCAATGGGAGCACTGATATTTCACACTGTTTTCAATCCCTGATAGTATGTTCTCTCGCATGACTAGAGAGCAGAATCCTGCAGTTTTCAAAAGTTTCACAATTGTTGAATAATTCAAAGGGTTCCCAATCCAATATCTCCGCATGTACTGTATGATGTTGAACTGTGAATCCTTTGGAGATTTTATATAAGTGTCTGAAAGTGAGGTTACATAAATCAATGAGTGACTCGATTAGAGATAAGCCTAACAATTCTACCAACCACATTTATGTGAACTATACAGGTCTGTCAAAATTCTATCAAAAGTGGAGAATGTATGTTAAATGGTACTACTGCCACCAGTCAGTCACTTGTACAATTCCATGTCTTTGGTCCCCACCTAATGGCAGTTGGCCAAAGCACACAAGTTTTCTAACATTCAAACATCAGTTTGCAAGTTCAAGGGATGTGCAGGAGGGGGATGACGTAAACCTTCACACAAAATATACAGTCTGCATCTTAATGTGTCATTCTATCATGTGAACTAGCTGACGACTATAGACGGACTTTCATAACTCACACAATATGTGACAGATGCCTTGGATTGTTGGACGTGGAATATTTGCAAACTTGTAAATAGTAGCATACCCCATTATGATACAGGACAATATCTTTTCTTACAGGCAGTCATTGCCAGCAAACACCAACTTCACATGAAGCTCAGATCAGGGAGGAATATATTGTCATTACAACGCGCTTCCAATGCCACAAATAATTTACCAACTACTTAATGTCTACGGGCGATGCCTTCCTGCTACATCCCCTCTGGCGCCCTCACATCGTCGATCTTCAGGATCATTCGCACCAGCTGTGTGGCCAGGTTGATCTGCTGCTTCTTGCCGATCAGAGTCTCAAACACATTCTGCGCCTTCATGTCTGGTGATAAGATGAGTAAAAAAGAAAGAAATCATTTACCATTATGCATTCCACAATCAAAGTATGTAAACCACCACAAACAGATAAAAGACAATTTTCTTTGCAAGCTGTAAGTGGTTTAAAATTGGTCTAAGTGGGATGGCATGGTGTAACTTTTACTTTGCAGAGAAAATTTGTTCTGCCTTCACCTCATTACCTAAATATTGGTCTCACAGAAAACACCTTCTTTAAGAACACATATACACACACACATGATAAAGCCTCTCAAAGAACAGAATCTCTGCCATTTCTCACTGGAAATGGGGGGGGGGGATGAGGTGTTGGAATATGAAAATTAGGAATCTTGTTTACAAAATGTTTGTCTTCTTGAAATGAATGTATATTCAAGAGTGGCCATTTGTGATATTTATCAGTGTCACCTTAGATCCAAAATGATCAACATAATGAACGTGAAACATTATTGGTGTATACAGTCAACCTTGCTTAAGTCGATCTCACATGAGTCAAATAATCACCTAAGTCGAAGGTCTTTTAAAATCCCTCCTCTTTATATGCTATTGAATTTTAATCCCTCATAAGTCGAATTTTCTCTAAGTCGAAGCTATTTCTTCAGTCCAAATAAATTCGACTTATGCAAGGTAGACTGTATTTTTTTGTCAGTTCCATGCACAACTGACCTATTGTAAAATTATAAGATGAATATTCTTATCAATTTTGTTACAAAAATACCACATCTGCAAGTTTATAAACAAACAAAATTCACTGAAATTTGGTCGAAGAAAAAAAGGTATGTGCAAGTTTCCACTTTTACAGTAACGTGGGAAATACTGGAAGTAATGTTCCTCCACTGTCTTTCATTCACAAAGGACACAAAGTTTGTCCATCACAAAAAGAAAGAGACAACAGGGAGGATTATTCTTGCATGATCTCCTGACCCCATACACTATGAAAGAGAAGTATGGGGAATTCCGATTGCCATGCAGACTGGAATATGAGCAGAGCTCCAAAGAATTTGCTGTAACACGCATACACTAAACTTTCCTCTGAACAAGATATTTCTTTCGTTTCTTCACGTTATGTCACTAAAAATGACGACTCCTGGGGGGGGGGGGCGATGTTGGTCAAACCCAAGTGGTTCCTTTTCAAATGCATAACAATTTAATAGATAATGTAGATACTTATATCATGGCTCGACACTAACTTTTTTGTCTGGTGGCCCGATGGGGCCACCAAAATCATAAATTTCAAATTTTTGGTGGCCCGAGAGAAAAATTTGGTGTCCCGAAAAAAAAACCAATAAAAAACATTGAAAAACCTTCTTTTTTTTTTTTTTATGAGTCAAATATTCAAGATTTATGATAGTAAGAATTGGACATCGATCTACTCATAAATAAACTTCAACAAACTTGCAACACTCACTCTCAGGCATTCAATCAGTCCTTTTCATCCATCCTTTGAACAAATTTAACTGCTAATTTCCGGCGCAAAAAGTAAACGAATTTATTGATATACTTTTCAAAAAAATTTGGTGGCCCGAGGCGGGCCACCAAATTTGCCCTTTTTTGAAATTTGGTGGCCCGACTTTCATTTTTGGTGGCCCTGGGCCACCGGGCCACCGTTAGTGTCGAGCCCTGCTTATATTATTATCAAACACGACAAGCTGTTGCCAAAAAGCACTGTCAAGGAAAACCCAATTTTGTAGTGATTGAAGGTATGAATTGTGATTTGAAGACGAAACTTGCAGGGAAATGCTTTCCAAAGAATGGAAGGATGGATGGATATCTCACCACAAGTGCCCTTGTTCATGCAGTCAATGCCAAGCCTTGAGTTCTTCTCCTTCAGTTGCCGGGACTTGACCTCCGCCACGGTGCGGATGGGATGGAGGCCGCTGTTCTCAGCCAGGGCCATGGGCACGCTCTCCAGGGCGTCAGCGTAGGCATGCATGGCGTACTGTTCAATGGTGGACACCTGCATTGGTACATCAGAATAACTTGGCTTTATCAGTCAGTCACTGGCCAGCAGGATAGGATTAATTGCATACCCCTGTTAGTAAGATTTAATTTCCCCTCCATCCATGAATATTATGGTAATACTGCCTGTGATGGTAGAATGGTGCTGCATGGTGTCAAAACAAGCATATTCTTCGAAAGGATGCTGGGCTGTGTGCTGAGTAATGCAGTGCACTGGCATGTTGTGATAGATGCACATCTGCAAAATTGGTGGGCAAAAACATCAATCTTGACACCAACCATCATGCAAAATGGACTGAATAAACCTCACGCCTGTCAATTAGATGAAAGATTAATGTGAATTTAAGTTTCGCTGATAAAGTTATATTTCATTCGTATCTACAAACATTGTGAAATCTGGCATAGAATTACCAATAATCTAATCCACATATCAGCAGCCACAGCCTTCGTATATGCAAACACTGGCAGTTACACTTTTGGAAATACTAAAGAGCTTTGATCACTGATGATACCAATCAATACTGGATTATATGTTAAACTAAAAGAAAACTTTTCCATAATAAAAAAAGAAGCCTTTTTTGTTTCCTGTTTTCCTCAAGAAATTCAGCCAAACTGTTCAAAGGATGATATTCAAAATCCCTTTGAAGTGATCAAGTTCAGTCACTCACCCATTCTGCTTGCTGACTGACAGCCAGTGAGCATGCAATCTCAGCTGCCCCACCTCCATACACAATGTTGGGACTCTTGACCAGGTTCCTGATGACACACAGGGCGTCGTGGATACTGCGCTTGGCCTCTTCAATGATCTAATAGCATCATGGGAAAAACATGAGAGAAATTCACAATGGGATTAAAATACACTTCATCTATTAGCTTGATAACACTGACTCTCCTTTCATATGGATACACAACGTAATGGGGAACCAGCCACAACAACATCAACACACTGAGCAAAGGATAGCTCAACATGGATATCTTGCTTCAAGTTAACATAACCCATTACATACAGAGATTGAGTGCAGTGCAGTACATCAAGCTACAACAGTGAAGAAACATTTGAATTAGTGCCCCTTTCATACTATTTTTCAAAATAATTCAAATGCCTTGATAGGCCTTGTGGTGAGAAAGACAAATAAACCCTACCCCAATTCACACTTTCACTTGATGCTGTGATTGCAATAAATGGTACTTTTTGTACTCAGAATGTTTCAAAACAACATACCCAAAATTTGACCTCAGAATCTCTCTACCTCATAATCATTCTTGTCTCCTCATTTTGACAAGGTCTGGGGGGTGTTTCATCAACGTTTGTCGGCGCTGACAACTTGAATCACCATAGTAACAGTCAGTGACAAGAGCATCTCAGCCAATCAAAACCAAGGATTTTGCTGAAATTGGTCAGCGCCGACAGTTGTCGGCGCTGACAAGCGTTGATGAAACACCCCCCTGGTCTGACTTTGTTCTCAATCTTGCAAGTACAGTAAAACATTGTTTAAAATACATCTTTCTCTGCAACGAATTCTTCAGAATACCCCTTACATTGACAAGGAAATCCAGGTTATATTTCTCAGAGGCAGCAAAAGAGACCAAAGATTTAATACAGAAAGTCATAGCTAATGCTGTGCTGCTTACTACAGATGAGGTTCTATAACAGTAAACTCTAGTGCACAGTATGCGTACAGCATACCTGGCTGGCCTGATAAAATCATGCGCAATGATGGGACGTGGGATGCAACACTTACACACGCTTGCTCCCCATATGCAGTTTTTGCCCCTTAGTTAAAGGTGCATGGTCCCGGTGTTTTAGTCAAATGCGTACGCGGGCGCATGGCGCAAGTTTCCTATAGAGACCTACGCTATCGACTCCTCTTTAGCGCTTACGCTTTGGCCCACTTCCCCGAGTTCGAAGAAGTCCGATTCACTGTAGTCAGTGGGCCGATCACAGTTCGGCTCATGATTCGGCTGAGGGGGATGTAGCTTCAGCAAACTTCTTTTGTGATGTCATAAGAAGCACATATGCACGCACCCTGGCATTGCTACAGACTGAATGTTGCGCAGAGAAGACAACGAAGGCAATGTTACTTAGCAACACCTACGCGCTTTACTCTTTATGACAGCTCAACTTCGGCTATCTTGATCAGTGATCGGCAGTATCATCAACAGCGCCCTCTACACTACCGGGACTATGCACCTTTAAGTTGATCCTTGGCTAGATAAAGTCATTGGAAACTTGTCTATAGGTCACTAAGCTTCTTACCATCTTGTTGCCTCCTCTGATGAAGATTGTGACTGCTCTTGAGTTCTTGCACTCCTCTATGACCAGCATCTTGTCTCGGGTCGTGCCAAAGTCGATCTCCCGCACGATGCCGGCATTGCCAAGCTTGTCGGCGGTCAGCTCCTTGAACCTGGGCACGATGCGACCTCCCGTAGCAATGGCGATTAGCTGTTGACATGGGGAATATCGTTATACTTCACATCATTTCCCGTCTACAGTGATACAATTATGTGCTCTGTTTTACATTGACTTTCTGTGCGTCACAGTACAAAGGAACTCTCAGAACAATATATGCCATAACAAAAACAGATGCATTGTGACTATCACAACTATAATTTGTAGCATTCACGTTGTGAACAACTTTCTTTCATTATGAGATGATATTCAGCATCAGAACAACATATGACCCATCTTTGATGTCTATTCAGCAAAAAGAACAAAAAAATCAGGAGATATATAATATTCATTCACATTTAATGAACTTCTGAGCTCGTAGCTTTCTGAACCAAAAATGAAATCACCTACATGTAGTCAGTACGAATAGCATATCATGTGACGGGAAGGTTGCACAGTCCTAATGCAAGTCAGTGAAGCGAGTTTTGTCAGAACTCACATAGCACAAGAGGGAATCATGGCATTCATAGCCCAGTGCTATCATCATTCTTGCAAGTCCTACGATGATAGGGGACAAGAAATGGAATTTGTCACAATCTGTTTATAATAATAAACACTCAGTTACTGAAAATTATAAACTGTTAGCAAAATATTGGGCACTGCTTGCACCTTCATTATCTGCAAGCCTTATCAAATGTTTTATATTTTAAAATGGGATGCTACAGATTGGGGGCAGAAAAAAAATCAGGAGATAAATAATATTCATTCACATTTAAAGAACTTCATATTTTAACAATTTTGACAATCACAAAGATTTTCCCTCCATGTAAAAGAAAAAAACACACACAAACAAAACAATTCTGAATGTCATGCAAGTAGGGGAAACTGAATGCAAAACAAACTCATATGAGCACACATAAACAAAACTTGTTAATACATCAGCAAATTTGAAATCTCTTTTTCAAAAAAACTTACTAGACCATATTAAATGTCAAAAACAGACATGAAATTGGGCTACAGGGTGTGTGCTTCTTGCACTTTTTAGCATGTCTCCTCATACCTCAATCTCTGGTCCTCCGACCCAACGCACGGCTGGAAGCTCATTCTGGAGTAGCAGGTGGTTGGCCTCATCATCAAAGCCCCATTGACAGATGGCCAGGTTAGCCCCAGTGGCCTTCACCTGAACGGTTGTCAAAGCAGAGATAGAAAATCAACTATGTAGAACAAGAACGGTTTAAGAGTACAAGGATCAGGGGTCTGCAAGTTCACGTAGATTGCAATCACTTGGTACAGCTCTATGGATCGAGACAGACAGAAACTTTGTTGGGAGATAAAGTAACTTCTGAGCTCATAGCTTTCTGAACCAAAAATGAAATCACCTACATGTAGTCAGTACGAATAGCATATCATGTAACGGGAAGGTTGCACAGTCCTCATGCAAGTCAGTGAAGTGAGTTTTGTCAGAACTCACATAGCACAAGAGGGAATCATGGCATTCATAGCCCAGTGCTATCATCATTCTTGCAAAACAATTCTTGCAAAATAACCTCGTCCCAATATTTGAAATGCTATATATATATATATATCCAGTTTGCAGATTCATCCACATAACATCATCTCTTTCCACGTATGTTTAACCATTCAACTACAAAATAGTTTACAGTATGTCCACAGCACCACAGTGACTTAAATATTTCAATGAAATACATCAGTAGTTCTGTGGATGTTTTTGTTGAGCTCAAGTAGGCAAATGAAAATATGTTCTCGCCTCAATTTCCGTCAAAGTGTACAAACTGACAAACAGGTGTCACAGTGAAGCACATCTTCAACAAGTTTATATACACTTTAAAAAAAAATCACAAAACTATTTGACTTGGTGGCAACATTTTGTCACTCAGTACTTTGCTACTTCACTTTTCTCTAAGATAACTCGAAATAAGGCACCACTTCACCTTTCCAACACTGCATTAATGTTTTCATGGAACACGGGTTCGAAGTCATATTTACTTGAAATCTTTAAGTAATAAAATACCCCTAGCAAAAAAAAAAAACACTGCATACAGCCTTCTGAAATGGTAATGAAACTTCATATGTGGGTGATACAGATAAAACAATGGAGTTTAACCACAATTTATATGCTGTTTGTTTGGGGCCTTTTTTTTTTACAAACACATTAATGACTATGGACTTCATATCCAAGTATTTGCCAGTGTTTACCTGTTGGACCATTTTTGTGAATGTCTCCTTTTCATACTCCCTGAGTTTCCTGTAGTCTTCCACAGATTTGACATCCAGCTTGTGTGTGGTCTTGGGCTTTGGGGGCTCAAAGGGGCAAGTCAGGATGGCAATCCTTGCATCCTTCACTTCCTGCATAGTACAAATTATAACAGGTTACAACTCTCAAGTTTCAAATAATTACATACTCCCATTTTGGGTTCTGTTGAAGTATCAGTGAGTATCTTCAGCACTTTCATGGCTAATACCTGTAAAAAAAAAAAAACAACAACAACAACAACTTTGAAATAACTGCTTGTACGAATATCATGCACTCTGAAAGACTATGGACACAGCATGTCCAGACTACTGCACTGTGATATGTTCTGCACCTAATCCAATTAGGGTGGTAATCATTGCAATATGTCCTTAGATGTGCAAAATATAGAACACAGCACTGAACACTTCTTCATGAATCAATGAAAAAACAAACAAACACACATATAGAAAAGTCATGCTTCTGGACAACGAAAATCATGAGATTTGGTTGATTACTGACAGATGCAAAGAGTTAGCAAATTCACAGTACAGATTATCCTGAAGAAAACTTACACAATCTTGGATATCACATACACAATCAAAGAAGAACATAACAAAATATGACTGATGAACGTATGATTTCTGGAGTTGGCCCCAACCTACACACCTTGGGCATCTGTGGGTGGCTGAAGTCCTTGTCCACAACGACCCCCTTGACCAGCATGGTGTCTTCAAGCTTGCCGCCCACCTTGCCATCGACCTTGATGAGCTCAAAGTCGACGTCTCTCCTCGTAAGGTCAGCTACGGACATGATGGCATCAACGGCAATCTCAGCCATCTTCCTCTGGAAGCGATTCACACTGTAGTATACAGAGGTATGGATAGGAATTAGAGGAAATTAGCTCCTAACTTGGTTATCCATGTTTCTCTTTATAAGATCTATAATTTCTGTTGGTGTTTGTGGTAGGAAGTACATGTCTTTTCACCAGTGTGCCCAAATTACAGCCTCTAGATAAGAGACCATGAAGCGATCATATTAACGAACAACGGAGATTACGAAAAATAATACTTTTTGCAATAATATCAATTAGGGTCTAGGATTACTGATATTGTCAACAAATCTCAGAAGGACAGGCACTAAATAAAGACATGTTTCCATACAGTAACAAAAAAAAGAAAAGATCAGAAGTAAGTTGTTACAGGTGTTCTCTGTCACTTCATCAACTTCAGCTTTACGCTACGGATGAATAGGCCGATTTTTATGCAAGTCAGTGAAGTGAGTTTTGTCAGAACTCACATAGCACAAGAGGGAATCATGGCATTCATAGCCCAGTGCTATCATCATTCTTGCACAAATCAGAAACACTACCTGGGTAGAGTGGTGAAATGTGATGAGTAACTTCCTTGTCCAATTACAAGCAAATTCAATTGTAGTAATAAGGCTTGTGCACATCAAATGAATAAACACCAAACATATATGATATTAAACAGTCTTTGCAAAGATGACAAATAATACAAACAAGCAAGAAAGAACTCAGAATGTCACAGTTCATACATTTTTGATCCCAGAGTGGTCATGGCAGTCTGTATAAGGGGCTCCAGGTTGTCGGGTTTGACTTCATAGGCGTCTGCAATCTCATCGAGCCGCGTTGTTGCTATCCTGGCTGCCAGGTCGTAGCCATCTGCAATCCTGATGGGGTGGATCCCCCGGTCCAGGAGCTGCTCTGCCTGCTCCAGGAGAGCCCCTGCAAGGACTGTGGTGGGGTTGGAGAGGGGAGCACATCAAGGTTGATATTTGCATCATCGTAATGAATTCACATTCATGTCCATGTGTGAGCTTTGTGGAAAAACCCTACAATCTTTTCTCACGTTGGGGACTGTCAGAAGGCAGAGGTACACCTTGTACCCTAGAATTCAAGCAAACAGCAACCAACTAATATGGTCACTAGAGGACTACAATGGAGATGGGGCAGTGCAAAAATTAAATGGAATGAACATATGGAGTCTGGTATACTAAACCTGAAATGCTACAACTTTGTACGAGCTACAAGACATTGATTGACAGGACGTAGGATTAGACCTAGTATACTTGCGAGAATCTAAAAATCAAGGCATGCTGGCAACAGCACAAGAAGGAGGGAGTATGTCAATTCACGATTTCCACATAACTTTTGACTATGACAACACTCTACATTGTTTCCTATGTTTCTCTTTGTAACTCTTACTCTTTATAACCATTTCAGATGTCCTGTACTCTTATTCCTTTATGGCATTTGTGATGATGAAAATCACAGAAAACTTTCTGTGATGACACCATGTGGCAAAACCCCTTTCCTTCCTACACATTTAACTGTGTGACAACAAGAACACCTCCCTCATCATTAAGAGAAGTGTATCAGTAAAAGTCCTGTCATCCTCTCAATCTCGTCATGGAGTCTTACCAACTACACCTGTGGTTCCATCACCAATCTCATCATCTTGGGACTTTGACAGCTGCACCAGCAGGCGGGCAATCTGGTGATCGACGTCCATTTTGTCCAGAATGGTGGCACCATCATTTGTCACAGTGACATCACCATCTGGACTGACTAGCATCTTGTCGAGTCCTACGATGATAGGGGACAAGAAATGGAATTTGTCACAACCTGTTTATAATATTAAACACTCAGTTACTGAAAATTATAAACTGTTAGCAAAATATTGGGCACTGCTTGCACCTTCATTATCTGCAAGCGTTATCAAATGTTTTATATTTCAAAATGGGGTGCTACAGATTGGGGGCAATTTTGAGCTCATATGACATACATTGTGGTTTATTAATCATCAGTGGAAATAAATAAATTTTCTCAGCTATCAACACATACATCTTGAATTTTCATTAATGGCAGACACCATTCAATACAATCTTAACATCCCCAAGCCAATGCTAAAGCAACTTTTCAATTCCACCTACAAAATGTAAAAACATTAGAAAGACCATGTGACTTAAAAAAATACCAGAAATAACAAAATCAAAGAAAGACGAAGAAAAATGTTGAACAATACCAAAATCCATAAACATGAAATCACTTTCATGAACATCTCAAAAGCTTTGGGGTGTTTGGAAGGCACTACAGACTTGTACACTGATTGAACTTATTCATATACCGGTACAAGTGTATCTCACTCGTGAACTTTTGTCATTCTTCCAACCATTACCATACAGAGATATAGATATATTCAAGCACAATGTTAACAGTTAGAAGGAAAAAGTCAAAATCAACTTAAAACTCACTAGATTTCAATAGCAAAGTTAGGAATACACTGTATGGCAACTTTCTCTCTGTTTGTGTATGATTTTGGTTGTGTTTTTTTTTTTTCATTTCAAGATGCATTAGATATAGACCTACATGATCAGGAAGAAGAGAAAAGCAATTTTCTGTTTTCACTTCGGTCAGCTCATGAAGATATGGTTTGTAAGGTTAGGACAACAATCCCCTTTGTGGCTGGTATATTACTTTATATTTCACTCGTAAGATTGCAATTTGTATCACACTTACCATTAGGACCCAATGATGTTCTCAATGTGTTTGCAACTGTTTTTGCAGCCAGAATGTGAGACTGTAGAAATAAAGGAAAACACAGAGAGGCAGTTACACATATGATAGCCACCGCTGCGTGCCGCAATTCGCTCAAACCACTGTACGCAGGCGAGGCATGTTTTTGTATGCAACAGTCAAATTGTATACAAGGACAATTGTGTGCCGCTGTGTGTGTGTGTTGCATGTGGAGGCTGCCCATGCCCATATAGTCCTGTACACTGAGATGATTATCAAGTTTGTGTTTTTTGAAAGAATGTCACCAAAAAAGATGGACACATATGCCCTCTGCAATACATAAATTAGTGATCACCTAATTTGAGGTATATCCATTCTTTTAAAATCATGATAAAACATGCAACGCCATCAGCATCCGGTCCCTGATCACACGGCCTGCGCCTACAGGGCGCTACATAACTTTATTTTACCACTTGCCCAGTCAGGCAAGCCAAATTTGCTGCAAAACCCTTGCCTGAACAGTAATTTTACTTGCCCAAAAAGAAAGTCCAAAATATAAGGAAATGATATAGAAAATCATTGTTAGTCAAGGGCTTAATAAAACACAATCATTAGAATAAACAGCATACACTGTACATTGATTCGCATGCTTAAACACAAATTTGGTCCGATCAAGTGTTGCCCTTGCATTGGATTGGGGCTTTTTCACATATAAAGTGTTGGAAAGATGCTGAAATGGGTGCAGTGATATATTTCTTTTCAAAAGTAATACAGCCGTATGGCAAACAATTTATTTGAATCATAAACCTGAACTACTTTCGTCTTCCTGTAAGTGGGTTTGTGTCTGCTACCTACCAGCTACCGCTAGCAGCCCGAGGAGGACAATCTCTTCAGCACGCTAAGTCAAAATTTCGCACTTATTTGTTGTGACCTTTGGTGTATTATATACTTAAGCAACCTACTAGAATCCACATTGCGCAAAACGTGGCAGTGTCGAAACTACACTTTTTTCAAAATTGAAATGTTTTCTGAATTTTTGAAAGATTTTGACCTCACATAAGATAAGCGCATGTGTTAACGACAGTACACGAAATGGACCTTTTAATGCCTGGTTTCAGTGATAATCGGCTGCAAATCGGGGCCCACAAAGAGTCTCGTGGTTGCTGCCGTGGATGTTGTGTGATTTAAAATTTATATGACTGCAATTCCGCGTATGCAGATGCCGCGCACTCACTGGCTCAGCGCTCGCGAGCTCTCTTCTTACAAAGATGGGCAAATCGAAGCCTCCACTAAAAAAGTAGACCATTACAATGGGAAAATTGTGATCGAAAAGTTATCAAAATGCGAGATTTTTTCAAGAAAACAGAAAATTTGGCTGATTTAAACAATTTTATTTACGTATCAATCTACACATTTCATGGCTTGGTGAACATGGTGAAGGCCCTACTTATGATTTTCACATGATAAACGCTTAAACAGTTAGATCAAACAATAGCCTGCAAGGCTGTAACGTCTGGCTTCACGGAATCCCCTCTCCTCGGCCTCGCCCCCGGCTCCCACTGTCCCAGTTCCGCCATGTCCATCCATACCACGGAGCTCGGACAGTCGGAGACGAGGACAGCCGTAAGAATAATGAAAAATGATTTCAAAAAACACCTCTGGACAGACGGATTTTTTTTCTCTCTAGTGACTTGCACACCCAACAATCAACTACACATCACGTATTCATGTTTATTTTACAGTAAAAATCTACATAGAAATGTACAAACAAGGTAAGGCCTCCGCGCACTAGTGCACACACGCGCGTGTACATGTATGTAAAGTACGTGAAGGAAATTACATCAAATTCAGTATATGGGACTACATCTCTTTACTTGCCTTTTGCGCCTCAATTCCCGTTAATCTTGACTTGGAATCCTGATCTTTGATTATGATGAATGGTCTACCATATTCATCGAATGCCAAAGATCCTAAAGAAGCCATGATTTTTGCGTGCAAGAAAATGCAAGAGACAGTGAGTCGATGAAAATGGATTTTAGGAAGGTGTTCCTCACACCCTCACGTGAATTTTTCCAGAATCATCCACCCAAGTTTTTTTTTTTTCTCTTATCTTTTAAGCTCTTAGGCTCGTCGTAAATATCTAGCACAAGAAATTGTTTTAATGTTTATAATTTTGTTGATGTTATTTAAAAATCGAATAAAATCATGAAAATTATCTTTTTATTTTAAAAATGAAATTACATTCTTTTACAGTGATGTAAAGATATATTTACTCATTAGTGAGAATCAGAACAGTAGGCGTAACCGAGGAAACACTGCATAACAACCATCGCGTATCTAGCCCCCGCAGTGTGTCAGCACTAGCATGCAGTAATCGTTCTGCTATCTACAATACAATCGGCGTCCAGGGGGCGTACAAAGGGGAGGCTGCATTGATTTTTTGCAGTTTTTCTTTCCAAAAAGTAGGCTAATACCACACTATCTCCCTTGCTCTAGCATCGCTGGTCAAGTAGATCCTAAGAGATTAACATGTCTTTCTTTAATCTGACAGAGCTCGGGTACCAGTATCCGATACGGGCTCAGGTGAAGGAACCTAACCCCATGTACACGTACAATCTCTCCCATCGGATCCCCGAGGGTTCCTACGTGTCCTTCCGACCCGAGACGTCAAAGCTACCTCCAATCGACATGCACAAGTATAACAATGTCATCGAGCCCGTCGATCATCCAGAACACCACGGTTCTTACGTCAAATACACCGAGAGGTTGCACAAGCACACGCGATGTGCTAAAGGTAAGTTTTGCTCCTCTAACTCAACAGAACTTACTTAGGGTTAACTTCTAGTTCAGGTCCATGTAAATTAACCTGTTGTGTCGTTAGTGTTACACTAACAATTAACAGTACAGATCATGAAATTACAGTAGGACACTTAAGACTCGCGCGTACTGACTTGCTTATTTTACTTTGAATACGCATTTACACACAGCTCATCACTGACAAACAACTGTTTACGGAGGCGCGTCATTGTCAAACCAGACACACTTTACAGTACGCATCCGGTCCCACAACCTGTCCGGACACCCAATGACTGGGTATACTAAGTTATGGTAAGGCCGGGGGTACCACATTGACATATCGGTACCACGTAACATCGGCACCCTGCGTATCATAGCTGTTAGCATATAGAACGAAAAATTATGCTTGGGATTAAGCACCATAAGCTATGAAAATAACGAAGAAACAAAAAACAAACTCATAAACAAACTAACAAACTAGTAAATATGTGGATTAAACATGGTTCAGTTACTCATCCGCTTAGGTTCTTCTAGTTAAATTGCGAACATGACGCATGACTGTGAAATTCACGTGTATTTCCTATTTTTGAGGGAGGGGATGTAGATGTTAAGGTACCCTTTATTAAGCTGCGCAAAGAAAATGCATCGCATGCACTAAAATAGCGTTATTTCACTAGAGGTCTAGCCACTACGACAGAGATTCAGAATCAACAGGATGGTCACAATATTTGAAACTGCAGTATTTATGGCATAGGCTATTTGAGGCAAAACTTAGGCAAATTTTATACTTTTGGAATAAACGAGCTGCAGATCCTTATGGTGGCGATAGGTGGTACCCTCAATCATACACACTAGGGAGCTTTAGATTTTGACGCGCGGACGTTTGAGACGACGAGTGCGCTGGACGTTCTCCTCTCCCTGCGTCGTGTGGAAAAGTAGCTTTAGATTACGCTGGGACGCAACATATAAAAAATAAAATCGCGCCCCCATATGATCATGCATGAAGTAGTTCTCTACGTTGTAAACTGTGCAGACGTAAAAATAGCCCAGTACGCGTAGTGAAAAACTCAGGCGACGCAAGCTAAAAATAGATCGACGCTCAGAACATGCTTTTTCCCTCTGAACGTCCGCGCGTCTAAAATCTAAAGCTCCCTACTAGCAAAATTTGGAGCAAGTGCAGAAAAAACCACACCACACTGATGTGCACAACATCCCATGATGCACACCCTACACTGAACAGTTTGACTGACCTTGCCTAGATTTTATTCTACATGTATGACTCAGCGTGTATTACACAAACAATTAGTAAACTACAGGACAGTATGTAGCGTACAATTACATGCATATTGTGGTGGGGGATTCTGCAGTTTTACCCAAGTATCATTTACCCTTTCTCTTAACACTGATGTAGCAAAAATAGCATTTTGAAAACATAAATATAAAAGGTGATTTTCATTGTTTATACAATGTAATTACAACTGCTGAAACACTTCATCACCTGTAAAGTCTGAGTGTTTCTGAGTGTTCTATTTTCCCGGCTGCCCACCAAGCCCGTCTTCAAAATTTTCTTTCTCGACAGGTCCTCTCGACTTGTATCGCAACCCAGTCACCACAGCTCAAATCCCTGGCAGCTGGTATCACAAGGAGATCCCTCTGAAACAGAGAGAACCCTGGACACATGTTCCACGACACATTCATGTTAGCAGTGAAATGACCAAGTAAGTTCTTTCTCTGTACTTCATACTCTCACTTATTGTTGCCTTTATGCTGTGTAGTTTATCACTGTGCATGCTATGTATTCATTAGCAGATACAGTACATGTACATAGTGTGAGTTTATATGTGCACAGGTGATTCATTATTCTCCTTTTTCTGTTCTCTGTTTCAGATTTGTAAAAGAGATGAGCCAGACAAACAGAGAATTCTCATTATTCTAGACCATCGAGGGTCCTGGAATGCATGGACTCATTGCAGTGAAGTATACGAATGAACTTTTGAATGAATACCTGTGAAGATTTATCAGCACAGTGAAGCAAGCCTTTGATCAAACACCTCTTTGATGCAAGCTTCTCCCACACAAAGTTTACATTATATTTCCTGATGAACTGCACCGTGACTGCATACTGGAAATAAAGGGAAAGCTAGAAATGCCCAACTTGAGAGCTGGATGAGCTTCATTTTCACAAGAGTACCGAAGTGGGGTAGAAACTTTTCCATAGCACTGTGAAAGCGTCCTCTGTCTATCAGGCCGACTGAGCTTCCATATATCCAGGGTCATGCTGCCTGCGGCGGTGCATACTAATTTTATGTCTTCTGCTGGGATGTTGCCTGCATGCTTATGTTGATCTGATGCCATGGTTTATGTCACATCTAGTGATTCCTCATCAGTGTCTATGTGCCCATGACTGCTTCATGACAAGATGAAAGTCTGCATCCTCGGTATCTGTTGCCCGTTTTGCTTTTCTCTTTTATGGTCATGTGATTGGATCACCTTCATAGAGCTGACAACAGTCCGTCATCATCGTACATGTATCTTGTGATGTGTATCATGTAGCAGATCATGTGTCAAATGTGAAATGTTCCATTGCCATAGTACTATGAGGGTAAAGAAATTAAAAGAAGCAGTGATATCTATTTCAAATAAATTAATAGTAATTTGTCATAAAAGCAATTCAATCATGTCCTGTTCAGTTAGCTAGTAAGATTTGAGCTAACTCTAATAGTTAATGTCAGATTATGTCACTTTTTTTATGATGTCTAAAGGGAAAAGTCTGAGTGACTTGTAGGAATATCATAATGTTTTATCCTAAAGTAAACATTCAATGCTTTCTCTGTCAAGGACTTTGGGCAGTGGATACAACGCAATGGGATTTTCTGTGCCAATCGGCACTCAAAGTATACAAAAGGTTAATTAACCACTATTTTCATATAAACATGAAGTGAGGCTAATTCTGAAATTTTAATATGTCACATTTCCCCCCTGTTACTTCTAGTGATATGAGACGTGAGAGCAGGAGGCTCATTATTTCCAAATCATTGCATAGAATATTGCAACTGGTGTGCCACTAGTACATCTCGCCCAAATCCATCTCCTCCCAGCCCTTTGAAAACAACAACAATGATGCCATCCCGTGATGAGTAGGTGATGTCAGTGGGGGATGCAAATATGAAATCTCTAGTCCTCCCAAGTCAATCCACTTTTAGTAATCTTTTTTTTTTTTCTTTTCTTTTTTTTTTTTTTTGGTGCCATTGTGTTTCCCAACAAGCTTTCGTTATTCTGCAACAATAATCATATACAACCGATGTATGATACACAGCTGTTGAAGGAGAGCCAAACAGAATTATTATGCTCGCTGTATCCTGTCAATAGAGGGCGCACTTCTTCATTTCTGTGTGCTGTACATGTAGCCTTTACTTTGTGTACAATCGTCGTGTCAGAAACCTTCGATTGTCAAATACAGAACAATACCGCGGTAGCTGTTGGTTTCTCTTGGTGTAATCGTTTACTGTGAGCTTGAACAAAGATTGTATGATGTATCAGCAACATGATCAAATTAAAAGTTTTCAATTCTTTCAAGATTAAGTCAATTCTTTTGTAGTTTAGTCAGGGTGAGAGGGTTGCCTGAAAAGGTGCCAGCTGCAGTGTAGTCTGGATGGAGACAGGAAGGAGTTCCAATGTGACAACATAACATTAACATTGAATAGTTGTGATTGAAATAAAAATTGACCAAGTTTGTCTTAACAATACATATTTATAAGATATTCATACATTGTATCCAATCTGGCATTACACAAAGTTTCCCGTTTATCGCAACCAGCTATCTCATTTTTCTGATTTTGATTTTCATGAGGATTTATTCTCCCTTCACAAACACGGAAGACGCACACACACACACACACACACACACACAGCGCATGCTATATTCAATGTAGTTTGCAAGTACCGCGTCAACCTACGTCAGAAGTTCGATTCTGACGAGGGTCTATATTGTATGCAATGATAGAGACTGGTACCTGGGACTAATCCTATTTAGTTGTATTTCTGTTACGATACTTTTTTCCGTTCCGTGACAGAAAATATTCCGATGTCTATATTCATATTTGGGGATATACTTTCAAGAGTAATTTGAATTCTCAACTGGATAAATGGATTTATTTGAAGTAATGATAAGTGTATTATGCAGGCAGTAGCTTAGTGCCAAATCCTTTGGCATTTACGAACTTGCTGCAGAGGTGGGGATCTTACGTGGAGGGTTCAACCCAAATGCTTTGCACGACGATTGACAAAATGCACCTCGCATACACTAAGTGGAAGGAGACCGAGATTTTCCGAATGACTCTCAACCTGACCGGGTGAGCGTTCTTTCGACTCGTTTCTGGGGACTGGAGCTGGGAAGGGATAAAATATATGTCATTCAATCATGATCGGGTTTTTTTTTAAACGAAATAATGTCACTTTGACTCTGTTTATTTGTTGCTGTGTCCCCCCCCCCCCCCACTCCCACCCCCAAACTATCATAATGCATGAGATAATGGGCTAAACACAGAGCCGAATGAACGAACTTTTGTACTTGTTACAGGTTGTATATATAGTACACGGATATCTCTAGATTTCTATAGCGTAATAATAATTGTGATACAATATTTGCACCCCAGCGCAATATTATTGTTTACAATGCACTCGTACACAGCTATCACTCGGAGGAGCTGTAACCTGCTTTATGAGTAAGTTGTTTCAATTTCAGAATCACAGTAATGCAGGAGGTGAGAGAAACTCACAACGATGCGGAGTGGGAATATGAAAGTTATGCATATCTGTTGAATGTTGGCATGGTATATTCTAACGTGTAGCTCTGTAGGACCAAGGAGTTATCAGACACGTTCAAGCTAGCCGTCTGGTTTGCGCGACTTCAAGGTGTCTTGCACATTGCATAATCTTCGCTTACCTCCATGACCTCGTTGATAAAAAGACAACTTTTTTTTGTTTATTCCTTTGTTCTTGTAAAATGTGCGTTCATATAATTGTCTTCTCATGAGTTCGAGTATACATATTATGAGGTCACATTGCCATGGATAGCTACAGTTGCTGTACTTATGTGTTTTGGTAGAGTCCTGGGAAAAATATGTTTCGTAATCGCGACGACAGGTCATGAATAGAATACTCTGAAGTACTCAGCAACACTACACCCGTTTCAAATGCCCTCAGATAGTTGCAGCTTTCGGGTATTTTGTCCCATTTCGCTCGATTTTCACCGTTTTACTTTTGTGTCGCTGCTTTCTTCCAAAACAATGTTTAAATGTTTCTTGTTTTTTTTTTCTCATTGTAAGCATGTAAATTACTCTTTGCTTGAATAAATTAGTCTTTGTCACAACAGTACATGTACAACCGATGGGCGTTTGACACGCTTGTCCTTAATTTTGAGTTATTTTGCAAGTTGCGAGTCCAGCATTGATTTACACATTAATAAACATTATACGCTGTGAATTGCTTTCAAGTCACTTGAAGTTTCCGAGATTTTGCTGTGAAATAACGAGCAAACTTCATGATCGCGTCGTTCGATGCACTGATACACACCTTCAATATTTAAATGACTGGTGAATTTGCAATTTTTTTTTAAAGAAACGTTTTCGTAAAGGACAAGTTAAACCAAATAAGGGAGTTCACGGTTGCGATTTGCGCATGTGCAAAATAAAGGTCAAATGAGAATGTTTGTGTATTGCCATTGACTTTCAAACAAAAAGAATCCTCAGGCAAATGAGGATTTGGAATGTTAAGTTGTGTGTTTCACCTTGTTAGAACGCACAGGTGAAAGGGATTCATCAATAATGTTTAACAAAAGCTGCACACGCATTTCATTGACATTGATTATAAAGGTGGCATGCTTCAACAAAAAATGCTCTGTCACAGATCTTTTCCATGTTATTTGAAAGTCTGTGGTGTAGGGGTCAAGTTAGACATGCGCTAACCATGAACTCCTTATTTTTTGTTTGTGTGTGCTATATATACATTGATCACTTATATCAGCGAAGACGAGGAGAAGGTGGATTTTAAACTTCTAAACATTGCGAGCCACATGTCCTTTGTGTTTCCGTCTCAAGGAGATGAGTATAGATCAAATCTCTATCACCCCCCCCCCCCGCAATTTGGAACGCTATGATCATCTTAAACGGAAATTATATTTCAAAAAAAAAAAAACGCGATGATAAAGATGACAATGACCGTGACCAGTGATGATGACAGCGAAACGATGCAGATGATGATGATGATGATGATGATGATGATGATGATGATAATGATAATGACGATGGCGAAGACACTGTAGACACGCCAAACACACGACACGTTTCAGCAGCAGCCGACGACAGGGGTGACCTGGTTTCATCAAGGTGTGACTGCTGAACGCTCACCTTTTCATTTCCCCGCTGATCGGGCCAACCTGGCGTCGCCTGATCGCCGGGCCCAGCCGCGGTAATAACGCGCATGATGCCGATCAGCGGTGATGAGAGCCGACGTCGAGTGAGCCACTGATGATGATAACCCAGGGATGAACAATCCATTATCATAACAGACACGAGATTAGTCTTCGCCGTCGATGGCAAGAGCAATCCATCAAACATGGAGATAGGTAATCAAGATATAGAAACACATCATTCACCTCTAATGATTCAACATGATGCGCGAGTTACATGGGGTGAATTTTTTTGTGGCGTTGGCGGCAAAAAGATCAATCGAACATTAATTGTACGGTTCAAATTTGCAACAAAGGGGGTTTTATTTGGGATTTGTGGATTTTTAGATCATATGGCAGTTTTCCGGGGCTGAAATTGATAATAGCGAATGTTGGCATTGTGTCAGGGGGCAGGTGCAAGAATGTTTCAGTATTAGGTCAGTCCGTAGATCGGTGTCCTCGCTGCCGGGCAGGTGTGTTGGCGGTATAGCATGCCTAAAGGGGGGGGGGGGGGGGGGGGGGGGGGGGGGGGGGGAGCGGGAGGGGGACAGGATTGGAGGGCTATTGCGATTATTATCATTATAAGGGGTTGTTGGCACGAAATAACTGACAGTAATTAGCTGACCAGGTACTTTTGGGCTATCAGAAACGGCGCAGGAATGATATCAAATTTTCAAATGCACATTGTTCGAGACGATTATTACTCGTACATTAGAATGTGATGGCATCAGCTCTCCGCCGAGTTGCCTGCGAGACTTCAACGACGTGTGTGTGTACGTGTATGTGTGCGTTTGTGTGTGTGTCTGTCTGTGTGAGGGTGTGTGCGTGTGTGTATGTGTGCGTGTGTGTGCCTCAAAAATTACGACTATCGCTCTTTCATTGAACTATTGGAAGCAAAAAGAATATTCTACACCATCGCCCGATGAAGTCGGGTAAGTAGTGGTAGTAAACAGCTCCTGAATCTCAATCAAATGCGAACCATAATGTGTCAAAGAACTCGGAAACGGAACCCTACCGCTGAATATCTCCGGTGTGCCCTGGAAATTCAGTGTTCTCGCCCTGAAAGCCGAATAAAGCCAGATATGGAGGACTGGAGAAGATGTTTAGGCAGTCGTAGCCCGAGGCTACAATTAAGACAACGTGTCTAGCGGTGTTGTCGATGATTAGCCAAGCGCCCGCGAATGTCAAGTTTTCAGCCATCGGGAAATCTGTTCTACCTCACCGCACCCCCCCCCCCCTTTGTCCCCACTCCCTACTGCTCTGTGTATTTCAGCACGCGATGAGCATCCTCCTATAAGCCCCTCGTGGTACCGAGGCATAGGATGAGGGAACTTGTCCCCATGAAGGTGGAGGGGGGGGGGGGAGCAACCTCACAGGGTGTGGGGTTTGGAGGACTCAAATGAACCCACATACAAATGCACACGCACTCTGGCGCCCACACACATACACATCATCACACTCAAGTCACACAGCCAAACAAACTCACAAAGTGCATTCTTGCACACTGGATCAATGTTATGAATTTATGAATACGCTTTTAACTTTTAATGGTTTGATTATTACGCTCTATCATCCACTGATGCTAACTTCGAGATTATGCACCGACTCCGCATATGCTGTCAAAAACTGTTGTCTATGAGTAACAATTTTTTTTTTTATCAATGTCGGAAGAATTCGTGCATTTTCATGTTGTGTTATGATCATATTAATGCAATAATCCATATCTATTGTGTTTCATTCAATTCTATGTCACCTCTGCCTTCTAGAGAATTATTGGTATAAAATACGAAGAATTTCCACGTTACACCGCAACTTTTAAAATGAGGTGACTGAAGATAGCGGTGACAGTGGACCAAGGCTAAAAATTGCGGAATAATCGAGCAGTTTAGGTGACAGCGAAGGCAACAAAGATGGCTGTAGCGATGTGATGTTGATACCGCGTGTAAGGCTGACAAAAAAAAAAATAAGGACAAAGGAAGGACAAATTGTGTAAATCAAACTTTCCTTTTTATCCTTTATTTCAAAGACTATACCTTAATAACCATTAATTTTACTGCGTTTTGGAGTTATTCCTTAAGAGATCCTCCGTGAATTCAAAACAAAGACGAAAACAACGATCACACCAAGCTTAATAATAAATATGATCAGATTATACCCTTCTCCAATTATCATCCCACGTTTGAGTGTCATCGTACTGTACGGAAGACGTCACCATACAAAAAGGTTACTAGGAGTCAAACTCATAACGTAAAACTTCTTCTGGTAATCAATAGCGCCATCTCTCGAGAGTGTTTTTATCTTTCCCAGTCTTCGTCTTTCCACGGAGAGCGAAGGTTTGAAACATACATACTACATATGCCTCGAACAGGATAATGATAACGATCACATTTAGTATATTTTCTTTTAATCTTCTTGTCTTTTCTCTTTTCAATTTCTTGCTATTTCACCTTTTAGCTTAAAGGGGATGGCTAGTAACCGATCAGTGGGAATCAGTGGGAATGCTGACAGATGATTGTTCCAATCCTTGTGGGATTCATTTAAGAGTACATTATATATCTACTGTTGTGTGAAAATTATTTGCTTCAGAACGGTCTCATATCCAAGTAATGTGCAGATTAATGCCCCGTCACTGACCAGGCACGCTAACCTGGAAACATTAAACTACACATTACATGAATGTGAGACCATTCTGAAGCAAATAATTTTCACACAACAATAGATATATAATGTACTCTTAATGAATCCCACAAGGATTGGAACAATCATCCTCCAGCATTCCCACTGATTTGGTATAAATTCATAATGATATGGGGTTCTCCTTCGTGTATAAATCTCTTCCATTTATACTTTAGTTAGAAACAGCGAGTATGGTCTGAAGCAAATAATTTTCACACAACAATAGATATATAATGTACTCTTAATGAATCCCACAAGGATTGGAACAATCATCCTCCAGCATTCCCACTGATTTGGTATAAATTCATAATGATATGGGGTTCTCCTTCGTGTATAAATCTCTTCCATTTATACTTTAGTTAGAAACAGCGAGTATGGTCTTCTTGTCGCTTTCAACAGAATGTAGTATTTCAAAGAAGTAGCAGGAAGGAACATTTTCTCCACAATATTATAGTGTTTCTCCAGTCTGCAGGAAAAAAAAAACAAAACCATTGACGTCGTAAGAAAAGAGGTGTTCAGCAGGAGAAACCAAATGAATGGGCAGTGATAACGATCACTGTATGGATGAATGAAGCTCGCCAACGTCCAGGGCATCAGATTGTGATCGACTTCTACCCGTACCGCGGTTCTCTCGACCTCATATCCCTATTCATGCTTTCATCTTCCCTCAAGATTTTGTGGCATTAACCCGGCAAATAAATCCCTCAGAAAATATCCAAAGTGACGAAGAGAAGGAGGAGATGAAGATGAAGAAGAAGAAGAAGAAAAAAGAAGAAGAAGAAGAAGAAGGGAGAGGGGAAAAAAAGCTTCGTGCAATTTAGAGGGAAATTGTTCGGTGCCAAGGAGGATTAACACCACCAGAATAATGAGAAAATGAATAAGAAAGGACAGGAGAGAGATGTAGAGAGTCGGGGGGAGGGGGGGGGGGGGTAAAAAAAAGGGGAGGGGGGGGGGGCAACGGAGGCAAAGAAAGGACGAGGGAGAGAGAAAGAAAAGGTGCTCACACTTTTCGGGACTATGGTGTTTTCTCTCTTTCACCGTACCTGACATTGACGGATTACGGCGTAGAATTCCGAGCCAGCAACACTTTCATAGTGGCCGTGGACATTTTACAGCTTTCCTTTCTCGATTCCGATGACGCGCGGTCACCAATCCTAAAGTTGTGTTGTTACTTTTTTTTTTCCTGCGCTTTAATTTCAATCTCCCTCTCATATTTTCCCGCACGTGCCCCCATGGCCACAATTACCCTGATGAATACTTAGGAATAATTAGCTATTTGGAAAGCAAAATCTAACTGTAGCGATCCAGTTGATAATTTTCTCCCTTTCTCGCTTTCAAATCTCTGCGGCCCGACATCTGTCCGAGAAATCTGTCGCACCCAAGAGTTATGGTCTAGCGGAAGACGTCATGTGCCCCCTCTCCAGGTTTTTGACTCCTAATTGCTCCGATTTTATTGGGATTAACATGATTCTTGGGGTGGTTGTCACGGTCCTCCCGGCATGTATGGTCCTCCACTGAAAGGGAATGAACTGTTCCGGTGATGGCAACAGATTCTAATCGGTCATTGGTTTGCGACCAAGGATTCAGTAACAGTTACACACCGAACTAAAGGGTGAGAACCTACGCGGAGTAGCTGTTTGAACGGGTGCACGTCACGAGACCGACACCCACGAGTCATACAGGCCACGAGTCATAGAGCTCACGAGTAATACAGCCCATCAGTTATACAGCTCACGAATCATACAGCCCATGAGTTCGACCCTATGCTAACATTAAGGCCTATGCACGAGACCGACTACTGTCGAACTCGTGGGCTACTGTATGACTCGTGACCTGTATGACTCATGGACTTTTTTTTATTTTCAATGTGGAACTCGTGGGTTGTATGACTCGTGGGTGTCGGTCTCGTGGGATGACCCCGTCTGAACTTTGTCATGGCGTTATTGAAAGTAAGGCCTATATAAGTATGTGTAGATGTATACATGTACTTTGCTTTCAACCAATGCTCAACCGAACACACAGTGTCCATGTCACCTTGGTATAAAATCTTCTACCTGGTGACAGCCTACACCATTGAAGCAAAGTAGATTGGATTTTTTTTTTTCATGTCATCGGATATTATTCTCTTTGGTCAGGAAATCTGAAATTGATTTGGAATATCGAACTGACCATTAAGTTATCAGCCTTGGCACTGTGTTAATGTCACAAGAAATTCAGTTATTGGAAATTCAATAAGGCATATTTGAAGAATCTGAATTTGTTGACTTTATATTAAGGAGAAGGTAAATGATATTACCTTACAGTATCTTGAATTTGGTTGTCTTAACGGTAAACAATTTGAAATTGTCAGTAAAGGTGACTATACGTTAATTTTGTAATTTATAATCAGTTCTTTTTTGATACACTGTCGATGGAACTGAGAGCAGTGGCAATTATGTTTGCTATTTGACAGGAAAAGAAGGTAAAAAGAGCAGGAAATGATCTTGTTAACGAGATAATTGAAGTAGAACGATTTTTAGATCAGACTATAAACACTAGAAAAAATATAAACAAAATTAAGTTATTGAGAGAAGAATTGGAACAACTTAGACACTAGAGATTAATTGAAAGAGTAGCAAATAGACAGCTTCAAGAAATACAATTTGGGGGAAAAACCAACAGAGTATTTCTTGAATTTAGAAAAACAAAGGATAGTATAAAAAAAAAAAGTTGTGGAATTTAATGGTAATGGTATGGTGTTCCAGAATTAAGAAGATATTATAAAAGAAGATATTATAAAACGAACGTTTATAGACTAAATCACGCAAATTGTGATGCAGAAGAACTTTTTTTTTCTCGTGTAAGTTGAGATCGTTTCCATTAATATCTTACAGTTGAAGAGCGAGCTTTGTTAGAGAGAGATTTCTCTTGTAGTAAAAAAAAATGGATATGCTTTAAAGAATTTTTGATCAATTTTGTTGTTAAATGTTGCTTATAAGATATTATCAAGTTGTATTGCCAGTAGACTTAGAACGGTATTAAATCGTATCATTCACGCTAACCAAACAGAATTTTGACGGGACGATTTATCGGTGAAAATATTCGAATTTTATGTGATATACTTATCTGTACTGAAAGGAGAAGGTCCCTGGGATTATTTTTTAAATTGATTTAGAAAAGGTCTTTGACAGTGTCTCTCACCATTTTTCTTGCTTAAAACCCTTTCTGGTAATTCTTTCATTCGGTGGATAAATCTACAGTACGATGGTGTGTATTCAAGTGTCCTAGTTAATGGCCAAGTAACGTGCAGATTTCACATAGAAGAGGAGATGTAGGCGAGACGACACACTTTCGCCGTGCTCATTTCTGTTATGCGTGGAAATTCTCTGGATGTTAATTCGAAAATCGGTGAAAGGAATATTTTGTCGGCGCGAAAGAATTTAAGATTCTCCAGTATGCAGATGACACAGTACTATTTTTAGATGGTACAAAATTATGCAGATGAGAGATATACTCTTAACAAGTTTAGTTTAAAGTGGCAGTCACTCAAACACTTGTTTGTGTAAATAATAACGAGATTTTTTTTAAAGGAAGAAGTGGGATGAGGGCTATAAGCGGCAGTCACACTGGCAAAAAGTCTAGAAGTGATCACGGTCTTAAAGATCTCGAAATTTTTCCGGTGTGACTGCAAACTTCTCGCGAAACGTCCCGCTCAAACAAGGGATATTTCCCCATCCCCGCCAAACTTCTCGATCTTTTGAACGCTAGAAACTGAAACTTTGTTGGTCACGTGACCATTCCACCACCTGTTTTCGGGCGGTGCCTCTGAAGCGCACGGCCGGCTATTGTGTGGTACAGGTGTTCATTGTTACGTCACAATCACTATCAATCAGACGGCACACTCTTTCTTCTTTCTTGCGCGCGCACTAATGACCAAAACTTCTCGATCCGGAGATCGGAAAGTTTGGCTGCCAGTGTAAACGGACGACGACCAAAGATCGCGAAGACTTCGATCTTTTGCCAGTCTGACCGCGGCTGTTAAACGAAGCTCATTGATTGTAGATGTGCTCTATGCTCACTCCATGGTCAAGCTGAAGTTGCATTAAAATCGAACTTAGATTATTATGAAAGTTTTTTTTGTGTGTGTGTGTGTGTGTGTGTTTTTCCACGGGATCTTGGAGTGACGCTTTCTCTCGCTTAAGTATGCTGTTGTTGCACTCACATAATTATAACTATATAAGCAAATGAGCTGTGTTCATGGTGTCGTTTTCTCACAACTTTCATATTTTAGCAAAGTTATCAAAACCTGATGTTTCGGGTTGATGATTTGGCAACTGCGATCCCTCCCCTCCTAAATGTCACGTATTTAAGTTGCTATAATTCTACAATTATTTGATGCAAAAATACGGGAAAATGTGTTTAATCCCACTTTGAAAGAATCAAACGGCGAAGATTAAGGTGTACAGGTCTGAGGGAAACTTGTGAGGTGATGGGATCATTACTCCATCAGATCTACACGGTTCTGAGAAAATTGATGATGATGATGATGATGATGATGATGATGATGAACAGCATTTATATAGTGCCATTTGTCTGTAAAGAACATTCAAAGGCGCCCAGCTCCCACCATTATGTCACACACCATTCGCAAAGTTGCTGGAAAAGAGAAGTCTTTCGTTCAAAATTGAAGATATCAAGGTTGTTCCAGTTAATTCGCTGTTTCTCTTTTTTTTCCCGGGACTTCAGTAGCATTTTCGTGAAACTGTTCATGATATTTTTCTCAAATATTTCTATAATATGTCAAAGTTCATCCTGAACATTGAAGCATCAATGTTCATTAAGAGATCGGCACTGAATGCTGAATAATTATGATACCTTCTGTTCCTGCTGTCACCATGTCATAATAATGACCATAATTGTTTTAAACAGGGAAACCTCGATACAACGAACACTGATATAACAAGATACCCGTAATAACGAGGAAAATGGTTAGGTCATTCAACCGTCTCCTTACAATCTTGCACAGGACAGTGTACTCGTCGGTTCTTGTCATTGGAGAATCGACGTGAGGGAAACATGAGCAAGATTTTGAACGACAACATTTACGTGTCATTCAACTAAATGGAACTCTCATGCAAGGAAATAGACAAGGAAAGGCTCCCGTTAATGTAAAGAAATTAAAGAAGGAAGAAGAAATGAACAAAAGAACCAAAGAAGGGGAAAAATAATCGAAAGAAGGAAGAAAGATCATGACAGACAAATTGATAGATTGATTGATAGCTAATCTGGCATGATGGATGAATGGATTGATAGAAAGCTAGAACAAAGAAAAAAAAATATATATATACATATACATACATATATAGATAGGAAAAACTAGAAACCATGAACGCTTAAGTCCATTTAATGATCACATTATAAACAGCGGTTGACCCAGACTCGAAAAGGGGTTGATATTTTAGCAGAGGCTCTACAACAAGTCCATCTTTATGGGTCACGACAGACATCGCGATGACGAACTTTTCGCATGATTTTTCGCGACAGCATCCTCATGGACAATTCGTGGAGCACGTCGCCTGGTCTTGCTGGGATATCGTTCAAAATCTCTGCATATTGTTGGACGCTTCCCAAGGGGCAGACGACGCAACCGGTGTCGGGTGGTATTTCGATAATCGATCACTGCAATGATTAATCGCTCGTCGTCTTGGGAAATTCGCATAAGACAGCTCTCCCCCTCTCCACAACCCAACCCACTCTCCATTTCTCTTTTTTTCCCTCTCTCCCTCTCTCTCTCTTCTCTCTCCCCTAGCTTTCTTTTTCTCTTTCAATCCGTCTTTCTTACATGTTCATAATCTTTGTAACACTTGGTTCTTTCGCGTATAATTGGTGTCTTCAAGAAACGCGCCAACAAAGAATACGCTCAAAGAAAGTCGTGGTGAAAGGATGCAACAACATGTTCCTGGGTCAAATTATCTCCTCAGAATAGGGACAAAGGCCAGCGGTAATTACCGTTTGGATTGGAAATGTAAGCGCTGAATTTCACGCTATGTGTTCGGTTGATAACAGGGGCGGGTATAACTTTCGGCGCATTGTTTTCTTCCTCTTTTCTCGAGAAGGAGAAATCGAAGAGCCGGTGCGCTGATCGCTCCTCGACTCTGGAAGGGCGGGACGCATTTCAAAAGGTGGAAGCCGGGGAAGTGTCAGACGTTGATTGGGGGAAAGGGTCTACCCGTGTGGCGGGGCGAACTCAACTCTGATATACCGCTTGCAGGTAAATGAATAGAAGCACTGCGGCATGTCGACGCTTAACTGTATGCATCCAGATGGCATGTGTTTGAAACCTTACAGAAAGCCTCCACTGTATTGTCTGTGACCGCCATCTTGGCACCTCTCACATACAGCATCTCCCGTCTCTCTCTCCCTTTGTATATGATCAAACGGAATACATAAATAGGTGCGCGCACACACTCACAAACACACACACGAACATGCATAATATATGCGATACACGCATAATTTTGATACAAAGCATCATGATTAAGTATTGAAAATGCCAAACAGAGAAAACAAACAAACAAACAAACAAACAAACTCGCCGGATGGTGTTTCTTTATCTCATGAAGTAAAGTAATCCACCCCCTAAACTATTTCATTATATACAGGCCGGAGGAGACTTCGTTTGCTATCAGATAATCATGTAAGGTAGTAATTATTCGTTTCTCTCTTTGTTATTGCATCATGAGACTAAGTGGTTGGTGGGGACCAGAGCAGAATACAACACGATCCTCTTTCCTTTACCGAGGTGACGTCATCACTCCGCCGTATCTGTCTTTAATACATCATATCTCGTTTTCTTACGATACTTTTTGTTTATATTTGGTATTCCAAACCCTGCAGATACCTTTCTCTTTTCTTTTGTCGTTGTATTTCATACTTTAGGGTTATAATCGCCACTTTACTTGACGGAAACATCTGCTCTTGTTTGTCTCGTGTGTGGAAGTGTTTGATTTCTGTGCGACATGCCCTGGGCATCAACATTCTGCGCGATGACCCTGCGTCTTTTGCTAAAACTGATCGTATCATTTCACATCCCAATTCCATATCATTCAATGGACTCGTTTGAAAGGGAGACAATTAGCACACTCCCACAGAAACGCCCACTCCGGTTCTATAGCTTAAAATAATAATAGCATTGATATTAAAACAAACAACAACAACGAGCAGACGAAACACACCGAGTAGCGAGTATACCTCGGCACGAGACCCGTGGTATATAATGACCGATTTGTACCAATTATACCCAATAATTGCGATAAAAAACACCATGGGACCATTGACCACTCGGACTCGCAAAGCTTAGGCAATATGCCCAAGCACGCACAATACCCAGTATCACTGTCTTGAAGAGCCTCTGGCGAGCCACGCCGTGGTTAGTGGAGGCGGTACAGCCGGGCCGTATGTATACTTGCCAGATCTGGACATTTCACGCCTGTAAGGTTTGGTGCTCAGAATTTGATCGTAGTCGTATCACTTTCACTGCTCCGTTAGATGCATGGCGAAGAGCTGACGAAAGGGGCGGATAAAAATAATGAAATCGAGGAGAATGAGAGAAAATAATGAATAGGTTAGAAAAAGCCGATGGCAAAGATCAAGTAACTGCTGAAAAATCATCATATTCTGCATTATGGAGTGGGTGGGATTGGTGGTCGTGTCTCTGTTTGGTCAGTCTTAAAAGTCGTCTGCAGTTGTTCATAATCGACACTCTTTATATGTCAACTTTCCACCGGAGGCTCTTGGAGCTCCTCAAAATACTATTTGTCCACACTTTCGGGAGTGAATAGTAAAAAGAACAGGCTATGGTGCATCTAGACTGTCTTGATTACTCAATAGACCTGACAACAGATAGACAGACGAATAGAAGAATGATCAGGACAATTATCTCTTCGCCTGTACAAAATCATATCCAACTGAGGGTAACTTGCGTGAGGTCGTACATACATACACACACATTATACAATATATATATATATCTATATATCTATATCTATATCTATATATGATGGTATTATTATCCGCGTGTTGGAATAAGAGCATGAAGACGATGAAGACAAACAAGTTGACATAATGCATTAGAATCCAACTTCATTTATTTGTATATATCTATATATATATATATATATATATATATATATATATATATATATATACATGTAGATATACATATGGTTTGTATATACATGTGGTTTGTAAGAATTTCTAGGTACTATATAGGAAATACGATAAGACCTATTCATGAACTCGCAGACAAAAATACATACACATAAAGCACACGTCGATGGCATGTACCTTTTAATGGTGCGAATCGTAACTTTCTGTGTTAATGGCGCCTCTTGCTAAATCAAAGTAACAAACAAAAACCACTACATCGTGGTTAACTCCGGTATGGTTTCTATTTCATGGGAGATAATGTAAAGAAAAACGGTATTGACATGTGATGATATAGAATATGAGGGAAGAGGTTCCCGCAAGCAGGGTTCTATAATCAAAAGACCATTCACGTATTTTGGAAAAGGTTTATGTATATGCTATACTTCTTGTGTAATTTTTTTTTTTTTTAATTTTCAAGAAACGCCACAAAACTATCCATAAATGTTTTGATAAGGTGTAATGCTTAAGCAAAACTTAACTTTGTGTGAGTGAGTGTGTGTGTGTGTGTGTGTGCGTGATTTGTAAAAAAAAATATTGTACTGTATGTTTAAAAAAATATGATTTAGCAGCACAAGAGAGAAGAATACAGCTGCTTATTTTTAGTTCATATTAATTTCATTGTAAACATGGGCCTGATATCGATTGAAATTCAAATAAAGGATATAATAAACAAAAAAGTGTGTGTGTGTGTGTGTGTGTATGTGTGTGTGTATGTGTGTGTATGTATGTGTGAAGTCATGAACTTGCTTGACATGATACCACGAGCCTAATAATAGAAAATAATGAACCCACAACAGACTTGGTATTTTCATTCTATAGCGCTTTGATAAGTAAACTATATACAATCACCATAATTAACAATGCCAAATCTGTGGCCCCATACTCATGAGTGCAGTGGTAGTATTCGAAATCGTTTCAGATTTATGATTTATTTGATGCTTACATATCAAGAAACCAATCTATCATCGGCGTAAGTACCATCCAAAGGACTTAACAATAAAGACGAACTAAGTGCATTGCCTATGGGCGCGAAAAACCACTGCAATAGGGAGGCTCGAAGCAGGGACCCCGTAAATGAAAGTTCGTGATTTTACCTACTGGACCACCGTTGCTACTAAACGCAAATGTCGCAGACAAAGGTCATACCTAGGAAACTAATCAACTCGAATTTTTTACTCGGTTTTTTTTTTTCTTGGCGATCCTTTGAATACCATATTCCCTGTTATGATATCTTCGGGATTTAGATACGAAGTGTATTTGCCAAGTGTTACTAGCTCGATGGTGTCACTTATTTGGGTAGTGTTAGTCCGTCTTGCTAAAAATGAATTCCATGTTCACCAACGATTACCAAAACAACAGCAAAAAATAATAATAAGAATAACAACAAAACGAAATGCTAGTAGACGACACTCAAACATCTGTTTCATTTCTAAATGAATGTGTTAATAGAATTTGAATTGATATCAAGCTATACTGCCACCGATGCAACGAGGCCCTTCTCAAATATCCACAATGAAAGTTACAACATTCACAAGTGTACATCACAGTACGACACACAGACACACACACACAGACACACACATAAAAACAAGGTGAATACAATGTTCCACTGAAAGGATTGGTCGTCACACATGTCAACTGGGGTCTGCGCGCACATTTTCTTGAGCCGCGCGGTCCTCCTACTCAATCGGAACCCAAAACCAACATCAACAATCAAACGCCATCTCTTAAAAGCGAAACCCTTGAAATCTATACACCTATTTTCACAGCGGCGTCTCACGTCACCAACAGACTGAAAAGGTGCCGAGTAAAGAGGAGAATAGAAGCGAAGGAGAAAGAACAAATGAGAGCGAGTTTGTAAGGAAGAAAAGCAGGAGATTTGTGTCGGGCATATCCCTTGCGCCTTCTTCATCGTCACTCCCTATTCATTAACACCTTACAATGGGCGGATCACTTTTTTTCCGCCTCCGGAATTAAGCGAACTCTTATGGCGAGTTTCGGAGTGGCTATTGATCCTTTTCTTTTCCTAATAGCGAGCTGTAAGTGAGCCGAAATGGTCCCTCCTCGTTGTTGGTGTATAGCAGGGTACATACGTGTAGAAATTGTACATATGCATGCTAGCGGTTATAAATTTTAGTGTATAGACGATACAAAAAAAAACAACAACAATGAAGCAAGCAAAATGAAGAAGACGCGATTAATGCCTTTGAAGTGTCTGCGTCACCTACCTGCCCGTTCTTGCTCAGAAAGGTGAGCTACCTCCTCAGCGCTATAGCTTGTGTCAATCAAAAATTGGTTTGATACCGATAGATAATCCATACGAGAAACCCCGATGTCAGCTTTTGGGCTTTAGAAAGTATTTGCAAAAGTTTGTTGTAGATTCCTTTCCTTGTCTATCTGTTATAAAACAAAATATCTCGCTCTCTGTCTCTGTTTTTTTCTCTCAGAACTCACTGCATCTGTTCTTCTTTTTCTTTCCGAGAACTGCTGCTGTATATAGCGATACCTCACGAGACGCTGTCAGGACAATTTTAATCGTTTAAATCTCACGAACGTGGGACCAACATTATACGATCAACATACCACCTTGGTTTCTCATTATGTTCAGCTTTTCTGACATTTTCAATATTAGGCATCTTCCTCCTCCCACTTTTCTCACCCCCCAAAATGCATGGTCCTCTTTTGTGAGCCCACCCCCCTTCCTAGCCGCCGCCTCTCCCCCCTCCTTCCATATTATTGGCACCCAATCCCTCCCTCTCAATCGCGGAGTTCCCTTTGTAATGGATCCCGAGCCGAGGGCAAGTCGGGGGTGTAGGCAAACCGTTTAATCCCACAAACTTGACTTCTTGGCGTGCGATAGATTTCTCCCTGCTATTGTTTGCGCACCTTCTGTAAGCTCTGCGATCGGGAATCGGTTACACAGTGCCGCTTAAACCCCGCCCCGGGTCACTCTGTATCGTACTTTCTCAGATGGAGCAATACAAGGCGGGGGGAGCAAAGAAACAAACACTCCAAAAACTTTGGCGAAAAATAACGAAATTATTCCGACACTCTCTCTTGGCAGAATGCATTTGCTATGGGAAAATCCATTACAGAACGATACATTTCTACAATCAAACATGAAAATGCTGTAACAATAGCACCATACACACATACGCGCACACGTTCAACTCGCTCATATTTCTCCGCTGTTCCTCGATTTAAAGCGCAGGACGAAGTAAGGCCTTTTATGAAAATAGTTATTTCACCACTAAAGGTTCGTTATGGATTTAGTGATCACTCTCTTTGATCTAATTTGGTCACCACCCCCCCCCCCGTGCGCGCGCACACACGCACTCTCACACACACACACACCCTAACACAGTTTATCGCACTGACAAGCATTATACTCATGCCCAATAAGGTATAGCATTGCTTTATTTGGATACAAACGCTCTCGAGTGTTCTCTTTACCGGTTTTTTTCGAAGCTGGGAATATTCTGTGAAGTGCTTTAAGAGAGAGGAAAAAACAGCAACAGCAAACAAACAGGAAAACTAATCCTGAGATGGAAGTGAATAGTCAATGCAGTTGTTCCTAGTATGCCTGACGTCATTATGTGAGAATTTAATGCGCACTTTGTCTTCAAATAGTCCTACGTTTCCAATGAGTTGAAGGAAAACCATGTTAGATTAAAAAAAAAGGAGTTGCAGTCGTACACTTTTGACCCTCACGTGATAGAAAATGCTCTAAACAAATTTTCACGAGATTTATTCCTGAATGAATAGAGGAGGATAGAATTAAGTTATATATTGCGGGAACATTTATGTTAAGCATTCTCCAAAACGATCACAAGGCTAATTCAGCGCAACAGCAATGACACATCCCAAGACGAAACGATGAGTTTCTTGCAACTCAATGGATTATTCTGGGGATGACTCACACTAAAGATGAACTTTACGATACAAGCCCTGATATAATTCATCGTCCGACTCATAACCACTGATCACGGAGACATTCTGAGGGGGGGGTGGGGGAGGGGGAACCTGAAATGATCATTAAGCGCTGAAGGAAAGTAAGGCTATCTTAAGAAACATTCCTGCCAAGCATTCGTAATAAATCAACGTGTACCAGGCCGCAATCATTCTTCTGTAAATGCATGAGCGATCAGAAATGAGCAAGAGTGAAGACAAGAGGTCAATTTCACGACTTCAATAGTAATGTACTTAGTTCCAGACTGCTATAATTGTAAGTTGTCTTGTGAGCTATTAATCTTCTGCAGTTCCTTCGACACAGTAACGTGAAGTTCTTGGGTTAGCGGCAATAATTTTGTTGGTTTTGCAATTACCACAGCTACTTGTCCCCCAAGGACCCTTGAAGCTGCTTGGAATCCTTCTCACCTTTTCCCCTCTCCCTTCCCTTTCCCTTTGAATTCATTCTTATCTCTTGGGCCGGTTATTAAGATGTACGAGTGTCCTGATAAATGGCGAAGTCGCTACGTTCCCATGCACTCATCAGACAATGTTAAGTTCCCGGGGCAGCAGTCGTTTGCAACATGGATTTAGCAGAGAAATCTGGGGTGAAACATAGTCATTTCTTCAATACAAAGAACGTGGCAAAATACAAGCACTAGGCTTTCTTGCCGAGAGTATTCTGAATCTATGGCTTTATACGAAAGAGACTCTCAATTCGTTGAACTACGGTCATATTTTGCCATTCATGAGACATTACAGAAGACGATGTTCTTCTGTTGGCACTTTTCTTCGGTTTTATTGTAGTAGCAAATTGAGGTAACACTCACCAACCGTTCTCTCAATAATTTCGCTGCTCCTTGGCATTGTCACTCATATTCTCGTTACTCCCAAATTTACCTCATGAGCCAAGTTCGTCGTTGCCAACGTTCGTTACTTCCTCCAAAACTCCTTTTTATTGCACCTGAGGGTGTGTGAGCTAATGAAGATTCGTCGTCAACACGGGTTAAACCCTTTTCTTCCTTTTCTGACAAAATATAGGTCGAGCTCATCACAAAGATGACAAAGAGAAGTAGAAGAGTAGACAGAAGCCGACTTTGCTCCGAATGTCATGAGCCTTTCAGAGGTAAGTGCAACGACCGAAGCGAAGGTAAACTCAAATTGACCTTCGTTTGGGGAAAAATGAACGACATCTTCTCCCCTTGCTCTACTGAACTAGACAAGCCTTTATTATTTTTTTTTTTATTGGATCGTTACAGACGACTGAGGATGACGTTTACACGCAGGAGAAAAACAAACAATAAACAACAAGCAGACAAAAAGTGTACATTCATGATACTTCTGTTTGAAAGTGATACGGGCTAGAATCCTGAAGGTGTTTACTGACAATAATATAGGTCCGGGGAATGTGGTATCTTTTTTGCAACAATGTACAGGAAAACATGCCGAAAAGTAGCAAATAAAAGAAGATGGCTGATGGCGATGATGATGATGATGCTAACGCTAAATATGATACAAATACTAATAGTAAAATACTACTATCACTGCTACCATGCACTGCTACTATACTACTACTACTACTACTACTACTACTACTACTACTACTACTACTACTACTACTACTACTTCTTCTACTAAAACTACGACGACGACGACTATAGTATTATAGTAGTGATCATGATAATGTTACTATTGATAATATCAACTATAATATATGATAATAGTAATAGGTAATCTTTAAACCTTATTAACTATCATTCTAATCATCAGGCATTTAATCGCTTACATTCAGATTCTGTGATAACTGTTGCACAGATCCCTGTATTTATAAAACTTAATTCATTTATATGCATTCGTTTTTGTGTACTTACGAAAGACCACATGGGGCTGAGGTGAGCAAAGTAAAGAGTTGATTAATGACAGATAGAGCACAACATATACGTATCAAGCTTCATGTTACATGAGGATGTCGATTTAGCTCATGAGCTCCGCGGATGTGCCATGGCATCAGTGTTATATGGATGATGACTGATAGGTTATTAGGGAAGAGACAAAAAATGTTCCTTCCGAGAGATTTTTTTTTTTTTTTGGGAAATGTTTTGACGGAGATTAGAGTTTAGAGACACTTCTATAGGCCTACATCCCCCCCCCAAAAAAAAAACACACACACATTTCAAAACTTAGAACAAAAGTTATCATCTGTTAAACTATTATGCCTTTTTTTTTTTTTTTTTTTTTTTTTTGGTCAAAGCGCATTATGATCTTCAGCCTAACTCATTGGCGGTAGCCAGTTTTTCGTATCATCACCATAAAGCCCGACGCGTACATTTTAGCCACTTTATTGCGCGGTGCTTCCCTGAATTAGAATATTCAAGGAAGCATCATTAGTCGCTTACTATTGCTGCCTTTTTTAAGCGTTGCATGAATATTGTATAGAATTCATTTAGATCGATGATGCTAAAATAATGTAATTATTCTGCCGTTTGGTCGTATGGCGTTTGCTTATCCCAAAAATTCATCCCATGGAAGACTGCTACAGGATGTTCTGCTCATAGGAGAACAACAAAAACTGGTCCACTATCAGTGACCATGTCTATTCTATTATCGACTGGCAATCAACCAACCATATACAGAATATGATAAGATTCATTCATTCATTTCATTTTATTTCATTTCCAACAAAAGTATACAATACAATATGACATTTGCATATTAAAAAATTATAGTACAATGTGACTTTTGCATATTCAAGTGAAATTAATGCAGATCACTTTTTTTTCAATAAAACAAAACATGAACGAAATGAATCGCTAACTGGCATGGTGTGACGACGATGTATTTGAATTGAATTGATTTCATTTCCATCAGGAATAGAAAAAATACGTTTTTCACAGGCATGTATAACAAATTGATATGCACAAGAACAAAATAAACAAACAAACAAAAGGAAACGCAGTATTCTTTTCATGAACTGAAAATGAAAAAAGAAAAGTAGTCATGATCTGTAGTACAAGAACAAGCTGATAATTACGATGGAATTGGGGACCCAATAAAAGGCTTTCTCATGAGCGAAAAAAGGATCAAAGCTTAGTAGAGGAATATGATAGCCAAACAATACAAATAATCACGGAAGAAATGAAATAAATACTACACACACACACACACACACACACACATACACATGTCTATTCTGATACCGTTGACTGGCAATCAACAAACCAAGATAAATCCCCAACTGGCATGATATAACAATTCATAGTTATTATAGGCCTAATTACATGCCTTGACCCAGGTCTATAAGTGGTTACCTTTAGTACTGTAATACTTGGGTAAGATGATACTCAGGCCCTCTTTTTGACCTGTGACTAGACCCAGGCTATATCTTGAATGAGTAAGACCTTATATTGTGATTATTCAATATCATTAAAAAAAATTACCGTAAAGTATTACGAATTCAAAATGTTGACCGTGAATTTACCGTCCAGTAAATAATACTATTATTTGCTCTCGCCTAGAATCCATTATCTAAATGATAATCTTAAGCGCTGTCATTGCATATACTTCAGGACCGTCAAGATAACCATCATCATTAAAAGAAATGATCAGCTACTTGTGTGTGTATATATATAAACAGGGCTGAACCCGGCATTTAAGTACCTATTGAATTCATCCGTAAATTGGTCTACATGATTGTACAGGGGACACCGGATTGGATCCTGTAATTATTGATCTTGGAATATTGACATACATGTGTGAGAACATCATTAAATAATTCTATAGCATGGCTGTATGCATTCTGAAAATGTTTTGCTCTGTAGTTTACGTCTACCTCTACAGGCTACTTTGATAATGAGGGATGACTTATGGTGGGCATTATTCCTAATATCGGAGAAAATATTTTGCGGCTTGTGAACACAACGGGATAATCAAACACACCCTTTGGCTATGTATGCAAGACGGGTGCACGGCTGTTTCTCAGATATAGGTAGCTGTTCATCGTTTGCGTTACGCGCCGAATAAGGAAAGCTGGCCAAGTATTATTGGAGCTCAGCGAAGTGAGCTTTTGGAAACGCTCGTGGATATTTTCAGTTTCCCCTTATTATGTGTCAATCTAATCGGGTAAAGAATACGGAAGAGCCCAAGTTCGGCCAAAGACCTCGCCACGTTGCGCGCGGGGAACTCTCAAAGAAATCTCGACCATACATCCTGCGGGCAGAATATCGTCCCTTTTGGCGACCCAAATCCGCGGCGACAGTTGCAAGGGGGAAGGCGAATAGTCAGCATTCACTGAACGGCGGAACAGAAAAAGTGAATCAGGAACAGGGCGCAAAAGAGAGACGTGGTCCGTCATATATTCTCATAATCTATTATTATACCATTGAGAGAGTATCGACAAAAAAAAAATGAATGGTTCAATAGCAATACAGGTAGGCCTGGTCCATTGTGTCATATTATAAAGGGGACTGTTTTAACTTATGAGACTTTGGCGCGCTCCTCCATGACATGCAGACGGTCGCTGAACCGCGATCGGCGATATTTTTCTCTTTGTATGTCTGTCTGTCTGTTTGTTTGTCTTTCTGTCTCTCCCGCTCTCTCCTTCTCTTCCTCTCTGTATCTGTCCCTTCTTTCTTTCTTTCTTTCTTTCTTTCTTTCTTTCTTTCTTTCTTTCTTTCTTTCTTTTGTTCATGTCCAGCTTTTGACAGCAGACTTGATATACCGACCCGATTAGACGTGAGACTTGAGCTCGACCGCCTTTACAATCGTCTCACAAAGAGAAATGCCTCTAAAAACCATCAAAAAGGCTAAACACTCTAAACATGCACCATTTGGAGTAAAATTAATGATAGCTCACCGTCAAGTCGACAGGACTGTGACAAGCAAACAAAAAATGAAAAGAAAAAAGGTTGCATACCAGTCAGCAGGGGTGCCTTTTGTTGGATTGTTGTGTCTATTTTGTTGGCCCGAAAGTATATATTGACTAATTCCACGTTTAATCCATCAATGTTTGGTACATACGACAGTGATATTGCATATTGCAAGAAGACAATGTGGGAGAAAGAATGAATCGATTCACAGAGGAGCTTTGTTTTCGTTTAACACCACATGTCCTTTTGGCGATACCTGATTTGGCGTGGCAAATGAGTAATGGGGTTTAGTTTAATGGCTTCCTTTCTCTTTCTTCAAGAATTGACAGATAACGATCTCTCTTACGTCTATCAAAAGCGATCGGCAACTTCACTGTGACAGCTGGTAATCAATGTATCAATAACTGACTCAAATGATTGCTGGGTGTGTTTTGTTTTTTCAATGCTCCCTCTCTTACACAATCTCCCTATATACAACACATCTTTCGTCAGATTTTGTTTATTGTGTTTAATTCTAGTTTCTTTCTAGTCGTTTGCTTTCCCTTCGATTTCCTTCCTTTTCTGTTCTTTAACAAGCACTATAAAAGTGAATAAAAGAAAAAAATGTAAAACGAAAAATGCAACGAACTGATGACACTGCAGCTGACTGTAAAAAAAAAAAGGTGGAAAACAAATGTGTCTTTATTCCTCTATATGACTTTATGTGCATCTGAAATAAATCGTACTGATCATAATTCAAATGATCAAAACTTTTAGGTATAATGAAAGCAATGTAAAGCTTGTATAAAAGAGAAATTTGAAAATGACGAATAAATCAAAACTCAAAGAGTATAAAACTGCATAATTTAGTACTTGTTTTCCATCCGGTCGTTGAACATGCTTAGGAATATTTGTCGCTGTAGGGTTTCCCTGTTTTAGTGTTAAGAGCAGGATTTCCTTTCACCATCGAAATCCATGACAAACGAGAAACGGAATATAAGGCTCAATTTTCGCGGCTGCGAAAGAGAATGACAGAAATTACGAGGATCTTTTGCAAATTATTGCACACTTGATGAGCGCAGCGGGACCGTTCGCGCCTGCTAACATCCTCCGTGAAAACGCGGCGAAAAGTCGTCACGGAACAATGATGGTTATGTGCGCTGAACGCGCGGACGCGACGCACACGATTTGCATGCACTACGCGTCGATTGCGGCACTAAATCATACCCTCGTCGCTTGCCCGTCTTCGAGAAAAGCGAATCGCCGTTCTAATGCCGTTATCAAGGAAACAGATTTTGATAGCTATTCTCCAATATGGAAATTCCGCCATGCAATATCTACGACTGCCTCGGGAGTCTTTAATTAGCCCCGTTGTATGGAGCGGAACAAACATTTCTATCACCATTCGTTTTCCTTCAGACTTTGATATCTTTTTTAACACTTCTTCCTTGATCTGCGTACCAGTGTAATATATCTTGCACATTTTATCAACGTCACTGTTTAGAATCGGATTAACATACTAGGGTAAAAAGTCTCACCCACTTCGTGCAATAAAAAAAAATGCAGCTATAAATCCCAAGTGTAAAGTAGACCCTAAGTGTTAGGAGTTGCAGAGTTTGAGAAAGTAGGATGACGCCACTAAAACTCGTCTCTATCTACAGCCTCAAAGAAATTACGATACCAGTGTTTATAGTGTAGACCTGGTGGATTTGAATGCACTCCAAATGGGATAGTAATGCATTCCGAATCTTGTATATTGTGATATATATAATGAAAATGTGGTTGACGACAGCTGACAGCAATAAATGAGTTCTTACAAGTATACAAATATGACTTACTGATTGAAATAGTTCAGGGAAATCTGTTCTTGGTCAGGTTGGTTGGATTACAGTACCATTGTTCACCGCGGTGATCACAACCATGGTTTTACGTGAAGTGGTAAGATTCGGATAAGGAGGTGTTCCTTGCACGACCAATTCAAGACCGACTGTTCTATACACTGTATAAAACATCGGTGTTAGATTTAACACCATGGGTGTTAAATCTAACACCGATCAAACTTCAATAGAGGACCACACCCACAGGTGTAGAAAATGTATTGTGACGGTGTTAAAAAGTGTTCGCCTGGTACTTCGTGGTGTTAATTTGACACTGTGGCTGATGGTATTTTGACACTGCGCTAGAGTTAATTCAATAATGACACCGCATGGTGTTGATTTGATATCGGTGGTGTTAATTTCAATGGTATAACACCCGTCCAGCTTCAATAGGGGACCACACCAACTGGTGTTACTGTGGTGTAAATGTATTTACAGATTTTTTTCAAAAATCAAGTACTTTATCGGAAAATTCTTTATCGTCTTGTTGAAGTTCAAAATTAACAAGAAGTGCAGTAACTAAGAAACTATTCAAAAAACAATTTTAAATTTTGAAATGACACCCGGAGGTGTTAATCTAACACCATGAATGAGCACCGGAAATTTAACACCAGCTCGGTGTTTCATATTTAACACCGGACTTTTTACAGTGTACGTTCTACCAAACTACACTAATCGTCCAGTGACTCTCACACGTGCTGGTACGATATGGACACAGTGCTAGACTAGATGAATAAAAAGCATTGTTTGAATAGAAAAGTAACCATTCTCAATCAAGGATTACATTAATTTCCAGCAGAGTAAAATCTCGTGCGTTCTCGTCGCTCTTTTATTTAATTTGATATGACACACTTCATGACGTCATCATTGACTTAAAGTATTAAAGTATCAAGTATCAAATTGGTTTAAGTCTAATAAACTTTCTTTGAATATAAAAAAGACCCATTTTATTTATTTTAAACTTCATTTTCATAATGCAGATACGCTGATACATAGCAACATTGATGGTATCCCATAAGAAAAGAAAACGAATTCAAAATTTCTGGAAGTATATATATAGATGAAAGTTTGACTTGGAATGAGCATTTGCATCATGTTACAACGTGTATTTCTAAAAAATATAGGGATCATTTCCAAGTTGAAGTTCTTCCTTCCTCGTTCAACTTTATTTTTATTATATAATTCCTTAATTCTCCCATATATAAGTTATTGTAATATTGTATGGGGAACTTGCGGCTCTACCAAAATAAACTCTATTTTCAAGTTACAAAAGAAAGTTATACGTATTTGTATTGGATCGCATTCCCTGGCTCATACTAGTACTGATTCTTTATTTCATGAACTTAAAACCTTGACGGTTTTTGATTTGAATACTATTCAAGTAGCATTAATTATTTTTAAATATATTCATAATCAACTTCCATCATCGTTTAATAACATGTTTAGGTTTAATACTTCTGTCCATTCGTACCCTACTCGTATATGTAGAAATTTCCATCTATTGAATCCCAAATTATTAGTGACACATAAATCTATAAGACATTCGGGTCCGGACATTTGGAATAATCTCCCGGACAACATAAAGTTTTGCTCAAGTATGTATTTTTTGAAAGCTTCACTAAAACGATATTTGATACAATCATATTCTCCCCACTCATCAAGATAACAAATATTTATAGTAAAATAATGATTGGGTTTTTTTTCAATCTCTATTTTCCTCCTTCAACTGCATCTTGCACTCACACATGCAACTGCACTGAACCCACCTGATCACTTTCCTCCAAGAGAGTTGTGTCGTTGGATAGTCCTTTTATAAGGGTCATTTTAAAGATAATTAATCAGGCTTTCTTATGATGTCACATTTAATGAAGATAATGCTGGTATAAGAGAAATATGATATATCAAACTTTAATTGCAGAACTTATTTTGAGGAGTTTATATATGTATTAATGGCATAGAATGAGCCATGCAGTAATCGTCATGCCTAATACATAACACGTTCAAGCGCACGAGACCACGGAAACGCATGAGTATAAGTCATACGTCGTGCCTTGAATGAGCCTTTCTAATGGGACGCACGCGTTGAAAGGCCTTTCATGTTTTATATTTTTGCCTAAATTTGCTAGAAATAGTAACAAAGCAAATAAATAACAACATGAAAGCAAAATAAAAGGAGACACAAAAGAGAATTTTTAAAATGCTTTCTAGAGGTGGATAGCTAATTTACTTCAAACCACTGAGCGTGACTGTATAACTTGAACACACCGTGAAGGTGGCGCCATCGCATCGCGCGTATAGTACATGGGTGGAGAGTTTGTCTTGCGTGTTACATGGTCTGATCAAGACATACCTCGTTATATCAGGTGCATTCTGTTGTCACGTAACTCAATCGATGCTATGCACGTAGCTTCTCTGACGCGAGTAGATGGATTTAGGGGAGAAGAAAAGTATGCCTGTCGTGTAGATGTAGGCTGGGATAGTATTCATAATTACTCACAGGGAGTCCTGAATGAATGAACAAGAAGGAAGAAATAGATGCATGATGAGAGCTTTGGATGGTAACGCATGCATTTCCTTTTTTTTTTTCTTTTCTTGTTTCTATTTTCAGTGCAAATTATAATGTAATATTCGACACTGTTGTATATTCCCCCAGCAAATTAAGCATTCGTTCTGCAAGACACTGAGACATGTGTTACAATAAACTGTTAAAGATCGAATTACATGAAGTTGAAGAGGTAAGATAGGGATGAAGAGGAAGACGATGTTTCGAGATCACTCGTACAGCACCTTATCGCTATACTCTTTCCCCCTTAATTTCATCGTATTACTGATTCTCAACTGTCGTGGATGGACATTAAAGAACCGCAACGATGGTTTTGTCTAACCTACATGAAGTGGCAGTTTTGGAAAAAGAAAGTAAGGTATACTCTACATTAAAAAAAAAGACAGAATGACTAGCTTTTCTGATGGCAGCAGTGTCTTTGATATTATGTACTGCCACGAAAAGTACAACAGATGATTTGCGGTAAGAGAATTGGCCGCCGTATCGGGGTACACAGCGGGGCGTTAAATCGGATCGTTTAACCCAGCTCAATGGCAGACCTGTCTTCACTCCAACGCCTGCGTCAATCACTCTTCAGCTTAATTAAACAAATTGAGCGATAAAATATTCATATCAGGTATTGCGCTTATATCCGGGCCACACGAATTTAAGTTCAATCCACCACCTCTCCCTCTCTCGCCCTCTCCCATTCCCCCCCCCCCCCCCTTTCTCTCTTTCTCTTTGTTAGTGATTTTGTTTGAAAGCGTAGGGTTCAAACTAAAACATTACCTCTCGGCTGAGTGGATGGGACGAACGTTTTGATAGCGTTCAAGTTTGCATGCCAATTCGGTTCCTTTCTCTCTCCCTCTTACTCGATGAGTAGTTTCCCCGACTGATGGGTGTCGTAATAATGGACATCAGAACCAGAAATTCTGACAGATGAACTGAAACATAGAGCACAAACGTAGATGTTGACTCTTGTAATGGTTAGGTCAGGTTGTGCGCTTGTCAATAATAACATGTTCGTGAGGTAATTTTGCACATGAGTTGCGCCAACATGTCTGACGCTGGAGTTTGACAGCTTACGCTATCGGTTCAAGTGCCACGAGGCTCTTAAAAGGTCATCGAACGGGTCTTACCACCGGGGGAAGAAGTCCATGATTTCTCCATTTGCATAGAACAAATCTTGAAATGAATTTGAGCTTTAGAACAAATGCCATATGAATGTTGAACACAATATCGAAATTGTGTGCATGATTAGCTTTTTAAAGGAGCCACAGTTGGTGTCCTGCATACAGTATGCTGATTTTTGTACTTGTATAACTGAAAAAGCTCGGACGTCTTTGCAAATACAATGTAGATAAGAGTACGCAAAATCAGTGCATACTTGGGTCATGTGCATTAGCGCCACTTTACGTTCTAGTCAGTTATTGCCTGATTTCTTTGTTAGATTATGGCTTTCCCTTTCACGCTAAAGAGCCTCAAACGTTACTTTATCTGCTAACAACAGCATTTGCCTCAAAGGTATGATTTGATTTAACAAACAAACAAACAAACGAAAATCACATTATAAACGTTCACAGGTATAACCCCCCCCCCCACACGCACATACACACACATACTTTCACGTACACACAAAATTGTTTTGTATGTGGATCTATTACCATACCTGTAAGCTTCAGATATCAGTAGGTTACCATTGAAGTCCGGTCAGACCACCTATCTTTCATCTAATGGATCCAACGATGGCTAAGAAGGTTGATCAGTGTTGTCTCTGAAAAGAGAACAAAATTAAACGTAAAATCAAATAAAAAAATCGCTGAATCATGACACATACTTAATTGTTTGTATTATATAAATAAATAAATAAATAAATATATATATATATATATATATATATATATATATATATATATATATATATATATATATGTGTGTGTGTGTGTGTGTGTGTGTGTGTGTGTGTATAGTGCGAGAGATTGTTCCTTTCCCACAAGTACGCGATGTCTCATTGTGGGTTGCATAATATAGTGAAAGAAATCGAAATCAGACTTGAAGTGGACTCGAGAGCAACGTGCGCCTCAAATCTAATTTCTTTCACTGTATATATATATATATATATATATATATATATATAATATACAGTTTTTTCATGTATGCTTTATACTCATTGTCATTTCATTATGACGTAACATTGCACTGTTGCCAGGATGCGCGCTGGGTGTTAGGATGCCTAGCATTGATGCGTTAAAGCGCGCATCCTTGGTAACACGGTTGCAATATATTGTTATGGCTTAATTTTGTTATTGTTCTCTCAGTACGGTATCAACACTTGAGAAAGGGCGGCGAGACGCTCGAAAATTTGTGTGAAGAAATAAACCGTTGGTGAATACAGCATGAACTTTGTTGCAGCTTTGTTACTTATCTTTATATATATATATATATATATATATATATATATATATATATATATATATGTGTGTGTGTGTGTGTGTGTGTGTGTGCGTGTGCGCGCGCGCGCGTTCGTGTGTGTGTAGACATATGTGTAAAAAAATGCAAGTGCCGAGAACATTATCAAGATATCACGAGGTTTTCCTTTAACATACATACAAACATACACACACACACACACACCAGATTTGGGCGCCTGTTGTCTCGCCAAGGCGGCATACTTTTCAACCTGCAAATGAGACGTGACAAACCATATGATTGCCTGTAGGGTGTCGATTTGTTTCAATTCTTCGAAAACACACAGTCTGAAAAGAGAATTGCGTTGAGACTGATTTTCAATGAACTTATTATTCTGTCAGGGCTTGTTACATCCACAAGGTGTACAATCTTTGCAAAATCATTTTGTGGTGGCGTCTTAACTTCTTTCTTACTACTTTCCATACATCGTTTTTTAATAAAAAGGCATTCAGCATGAGGACTGTTTCCGACGATCCATATGAGTTCACTTGTGATCCTGTAAGAAAATGCAGAGTAATTTCTTCATGTCAACATGCTTTGTTTGTTTGTTTGTTTGTTTTTTAGATTGTTGCAGAAAATACTGTCAGTTTTGTTCTTCTTCACCTATACCCATCAAGAGCCTATCAGATCTTGGAAATGAAGTACCCTTGCGCAACATGGTACATGAGAAGCTATTATTTGGTTTTTAAGCTCAGGAGGCTGATTTATATAGATCCAGAGACAATTTCCCAAATCTGTCTATTTTTACATCATGGACAGTGGAGAAACCCAGTCATCCAGACAGCAAGAGAGCTGTAATAATGGAAATTTGGAAACCGCTGAAAAACCGCCAAGGATGTCCCCAAAAGGATCGAGCCACTGTCCAGCAAACGCGTGTGTGCGTGTGTATGTGTGTATGCGTGTCTGTCTGTCTGTCTACCACTATTTTCGTACATGATGCGTGTATGTATGCAGCCAATAGTATTAAGATCTGCTCAATGCTTCGTTGTAATCATGTAATTGAGCTCAATTATATGAGGACGATGATTACTTTGAATGTGTGTGAGAGAGGAATTGTGTATGTGTGTGTGTGTGGGGGGGGGGGGTATCCCATCACAGGTTTGTCCCAGACGTTCTTTATTGATTAGCCCATTGGGCGACAGAACTTCATAATTGCCCATAGTATATTGTCGAGCGGAGGTCTACCAACAAGATGCATCCAGTATTGGGAAATTTCCGGGGTATTTGATAGTAAATGTGTATACCTCTATCGCCTTTTTCACTTTTCTTCTAGTCATTGTTAACTGAACATCGTGTTATCACTGGGCCTATATTGAGAGAGTAGATACAAAACATATCCCCAAAATATAATCGCTGAATAGACACGGTCTACCCAGAAACAAAGTAGGGCTGCAACATGACGATGGGACATTGCAGTGCGACATTGTGACGATACACGTATACATCTTCTTCTTCTTTTTTCGTGCGTACCACATACTCAAAAACTAAGAAGGAAAAGTGTCAAAATATTGATGAGAACATTTTACAGAGTCAGTACATCAAGATTGCGAAATAGATGACGATCCAAGAGAAATTGCATACCGGTACTCGGATATCGTACACACGAACACACTTGTACGAAATCATGGACGCATGTCAATGATAATCTTTTATCATTATTACTACATCTACGACAGCGCGCGCGCGCGCACACACACACACACACACGCACACACTTACACACACACAAACACACACAACGTGTGTGTGTTCTTGTGAGTGTGTTTATTTTAGTTACATGAATCATATTATTGCCCATCAGAATAATTAAAATGAGACCTTTATGATCCCATGTCGCCAATTGTTCGGTTGAATGTCATCTTAATCACAATATCGAATTTGTCTGTGCCGAGGTGGTTCATGCCTGGGCCCATTGATGACATCTAGACATCAACCTCACCGGTCTCGCCACTGCTTCGCTAAATTGCTAATGATCTGGGATGTCATCCAAAGTAGAGGTCTCTGTACCGACAAAGACGCTCGTGATGAACCGTAGTTGACCAGACCGATAGCCCAAAAGAGTCTTGAGCTGAGCCAGCAAAATATCGATATATATATATATCGTCAGAACGTAATGATTAAACAAGGCACCAACTGAGTCCTGCAAAAGGGCTGGACTCGGTTAGAGCCAGCTGGCGAACGGCCGCTGCTCTCCACGATGAGATATACGTATCAAAGAACCTGTAAACCCCTAACTGACCTTACAGACTGATGAGATTCGCATGTCGATCCCATTACCTTCTCTTGATGAAGAACAACCGAAAAAAAATGCAGGCGAAACCGAAGACACATATTTGATAAATGTCAAGTCGACAGCCTACCGCGCATGCATCTTCAAGAGAACCAGAGATATTCAAAGGTCAATAACAATCCATAAATGTTGCAACAATCCATAAATGTTGCCACATTTCCGCACCCAGAATTTCTAGTGGGTGCTGCTGATTCTTGGAAGCAGGCATTGGTGTCCCAACCCATCATCACGTCCACTCCAAATTTCCCAATTTTAAGAACTTTTGTTCGGGTGCACGTTACGAGTTCGACACCCACGAGTCATACAGTCAGTATTAGTCATACAGCCCATGAGCTCGACAATAGGCAAACAAGGCCCGTGAGACCGACACTAGGCAAACAAGGCCCACGATCCCCATGATGTAAAGTCGAACTCGCGGGCCTTGTTTGCCTAGGGTCGAGCTCATGGAACTCTTTTGCCCTGTGTTGGACTCGTGGGCCTTGTTTGCCTACTGTCGTACTCATGAGCCTTATTTGCCTATGGTGTCGAGTTCATGGGATGTATGACTCCTAGGCTGTATGACTTATAAACTTCTTTTTGTCAACGTAGAACTCGTGGGCCGTATGACTCGTGGGTGTCTGTCTCGTGGGATGACCCCGGTTTTTCACGTCTTTTGAAGAACCCGAAGCGCTCAAAGATTCAGACAACTCGATGTCGAGAATATCATTTCGTAGATCGTATTGATTGCTGTAATTGTTCAATTTCGACCACAGAATAATTCCCCCATGACAACTCCACTCACGGAATGCGTGCTTCTCATTTCATGCTTTCTTCATCAAAGACTATTTCATTGATTTGCAGTGTCGAAATGCCGTTGCAGGAACTGTGAGTCCATACTTGGGTCCAGTTATGAAAAGGGAACTTTGTCATACATTGAGCTAAATAAATCCAACGAAACAATTCAATAATGGAATGAAAGCCAAAGAAAAATGACTGATAGCTGTGAAGATTGGGATAAGTTTACTGTGATTGCTTTATATTGTTTTCGAAAGGAAAACGACCAGCGCATCAACCAACATCTTCTAATTAATAATTATTGTTCTTTACCGACGGCAACGTACGACTCCAGTCCATTTGATTGCAATCATCAGTGCCCATCCCCCCCCCCCCCATACACACACCTCATCTTTTCCCCTTATTCGTATTCTTAAGTTTACATTGCAGGTTTCTCAGAGAGCAGTGTTACAATAACCTTCAGCTGATCAGCAGGGTAGCCAAGCAGAGTCCAACGGGGAGGATGGCCTGATGCATCCCCTTGCCTGTTACTGGCCCCACGTTTCTGAATCCGAGCTAGGGTAAATAAATCCGACGGAGGAATAAAAATAGGCTCTCTTGGTCCCAATTATCATCACATCCCATTCATTACTATAATGACGCATAATTGGCGTGATGTCGCTAACCATTTCTTGGGGTTCTCTTCCACTTCGTGGAATGTCTTGGAGTGTTTAATCTACGTCGATTTCATGGGATCCAAATTGGGCGTATCGGATTTCTCTAAGATTGGGATCCTTTGTGGTGAGAATGTAATTCTTCATGGAATCATCGAATCGGATCGCCATCGAACTCACTCTCAGCGCCCGATGCACATCAGAAACTTAATTACGATACTGGACGGTTAATTCCCGAATAAATCTGTCGCGCATTCTTTTTTTCTTGAATTCTTGTTTAGACTTCACATCGTACCTCACGAAATGCCTTACTGGTGCTTACTTGGCTGATTTTGAATGTGAATGATTGGAGGGATTTCTACAAATATTTGTAAATGACGAGAATGAAATGCAAGCTAGCTTTCGAATCAAAATGCCGAATCTACCTGCGATAAAAAGAAAAAACAAAAACGACATAACTACCCTCAGTTTCGAACAATCTGCTTTACTACCGACGCAGGCATTACTCGACAAGTCATGTGGCAATTGCCGATGATTATGCCGGTATGAACACAGGCTTAGATAGACGTAGGTATGTCTTCAAAAGGACAAAGTAACGGGGCACACTCAGAGTTTTCTTCTTCCTACCTGGGTGACACATTTGTCTTCGTTTAAATGTGAAGAAGAGAGAGAGGATGCGGTGTACCCCTTGTGTGTGTGATGGTGTGAATTGTTCCAGACAGACGGTCATTTTATCCGTAAGTCATGAAGGGGGGTAAACTTCGCGGCTCATGTGAGTGTCCTTTATTGGACAGATCGGAAACTCGAAAAGAAGACCGGGAGAGACGCACAGGTAACAATCACTGACACATCAATCGCTCTACGGTGGCAGAGTATGAAAGCTCTCCCCCCTCTGGTCGATTGAATACCCGGCCAATAATCTCGTCACAAATCCTGATTTATTAGACCCAGAAGGAGATTCGAAGTTGCGCTGATTGCATGGGCACAGTCATCCGAGTCCGCCCAGAAGATCGGCCGAACAATCCGACGAAACTTACACAACAAAGCCTAAAGAAGAGTCCGAAAACCTGAAGATGATTCAGGAAGATAAATTGGTATCTCATCACCTGCATGTGTGAAACGAGCATAGACATTTACAAAAGGTGTTCTGCAAATTATGCCATCTTGGTGGCCATCGTACCACCAATGCACCCTTAACACCTTCCTTACATTGACCAACGGTCTTTGACCCCTAGAAGTTTTTGAAGCAGGTATTTTTAGAGCTAATAATTCACATTCGTTCTTTCTCAATTTTAACGAGTAGTCACCTATACTCTCACAAGGTTATACTTTGCATCTAAAATGGTAGAATAAACAAATAAATTTGTACAGACGATTTGCTCACTACTCCTGATCTCTGGGAAGTAATATTAGATAATGAGGTCTCAATATCTTCTGATTCTGCTAATATCTTACCTATCAATATCATGGATTAATGAATAATTTGTTTCGGACAGATAGGTTCTCAGTCAGATTTTCCTTTACAAATCAATGGGTACTAATATTCGAACGGTTACATTGTGCCCATGATACTCGACGAAACCAATACAGTGTGTGCCACTGTTCTGAATTAACGCCTTATATATTCATCTATTTTATATCTGCAGATTATAGAGTGACATTTCAAGCTACACACACATACACGTCCCCTACACATACAAAACACATATTATAATGACCAATAACAATGCAGAGTCACAAAGTGCATGCATCGTTAGTCATAATTATATCGAACTTATGGACCTTACTTTTTTTTTGATGCAGGATAATATCGCAATGACTGTTGAAGCAAACTCCAATAGCTTTGAGAACAGAGTTCATAAAGTGAGACGGGATGTGAATTTCTTACTGGTTGTAATAAGTCCTACATTTTGATTGTATCATTGTGGCTGACAACTCAACATCTTTCCCCACAATTTCACATTTTGTGTGTTACGTCAAGCTCACGGACGTTCGTAGCAATCCTGGGAGACAACGTTACACCCCCCCCCCCCTCTTTGGTCCTTTTTGTGCAGGAAACAAAATAATTACTATTCATACCATCAAATCAGCATATTCGAGTTTCCATTTGGAACTCCTAATATGAACCTATTACTTACAATTGTATATAACCGTAATACCCGGCACTATTCTTGGTATCTGTTGTTGTTCAGTTTGCAAAGCTAATCAAAAAGAAATTCATCCACGTCACTTTCTCTGATTGATGTAGACAGAAAGTTCTTTTGCGCGTCGTAACGGTTGTATTACAGTTACTCTTTCATACTTGTATGTTCATTGTAAAAGCATGTTCACCTGATTAAACAACAACAACAACAAATGACATCATGGACATGAGCAGCGTTCATGAAGACTTCATGAAACGTTATACTCTTACATAACAAGTAAACCTACAACGTATTTTCAGAATGCGATTAGATTATCTTTGCGTGAAGCTGATACTTAAGGTCACCGCTTTCTTAGGATCATTAGGAGTTGGTCTATTCCTCACCTCAAAATCACAGAAGTCGACACGCTAGATTAAGCAGCATTTTGGATCTTCGTAGACCAGTTAGTTTCAGACCATTTGCTGGTAAACGAACCGCGTCGGGACCGGGCATGGTATAGACGTAATACGATTTCCCCCCTCCTGACATGTCTCCGAAGCAAACACCGTGGCCCAAACTCCTCCGCCGTTTGTTCCATAATAATGCGCTCCTGGTTGGAACAATGACACGAAATGGTACACCTCAGTATGCTTAGGATGTTATTTTAGTCGAACATTCAACCAGTGAAGATCCGAACAGTGAATGTTATGTGTTTTCTCCGTTTCATCATCCTGGGTGTTTTGTTGGTGTTGTTCTCATTTCTTGTTGTTGTTTATGAAGCGATCGATTGGGGCATTGCCGTGGTTTCACATTTAATCCCCGTACAACTGTAAAACTGGGTAAGGACACAACAACACAATGCGAGAATAGATTCGGTTCTTAATCCACGATTCTGCTCTTCACAGAAGTAATATACATTTATCCGTGTTTTTTTATCATTATTTATCTGGAACGTAGTCACGTCGAGAACCGAGGCCTGCTCTCTAAGTGAGTCGTGTTACAATTGTGAACATTATTTGTATGTTTAATGTTACCTCTAATTTACGCAGGCATAATTACTGTACTTTACGTCAATCATTATTTTGAAAGCAATAAGAGAAAGATAAGATGACGGATGCATTTGATCATATGTCTTAAAGCCGTTGGCAAGAAAATCATAGCATGTCACGACGGATATCCGAAGATGGATTCACGTTGCTGGGATCCTAGCTATTTCTCGACGTTTCCACTGTTTGTGATTCACATATTCATGTGCATCATCTCCGCTCCATTTCGAGAAAAAATAACCAGAGAAAAGTATTATTCTACTGAATCAGGTCTAGCGACGGCGCGTTATAGACTTCTTAGATGCTGTGGTTCTTTTTTATCCCCTTAGAACAGACATTCCTTGCCGCCAAATATTTATAAACGTACAGCTCTAGTGAGCATTTTGTTTATTACATGACTCCTTTTTTTAAAGCAATGAATAACATGCAAGAGTTCACATATTACTTCAAATTGGTTTCCAAACTATCTTGTCGCATACGATTATTGACTCGAGCACAATCTTCGATGAAATATTCTTTAAATACTTTATCCCTTAAATGTTAAAATCATTTCAATCATGGGACAAGGTTTTTTATTACTTCAGACACATAAATGCGATGGTCACTCATTTAGTAATGTTTGTTTTTGAATGCAGACATAACAAAATATATAAGTTCGGCATCAACAACACAGCTGGCCAGAAGAATCTGCAGGTATTGCATTATCCATGATTTTACATCTCCGGACTTAAATACCTTCCAAATTGAATTATACTGACTGATGAGGCATAATCTACTTTGCGGTATGTAAGTGCAATTTTATCATATTTCATAATCTAAGATGTAATTTATTTTGCAGTATAGCCCGCAAGAAATATAATCTGTCAAGATCATGTATTTTCTTGCAAGCTTGGTTGTTGTTGTTTATTGTGTAGGCCTACCTGAAATCTTTTCTCATTTATATCGTAATTATCTTCATGTCAACCTTTATTAGATCATTTCGCCTGCGTGACCGTTTCTTATTTGGTTTCTTATCTTTCTGGTCTTACAAAATGCACTTTTACACACAAAACAGACACACACACTTACAAAAACACACACACACACACACTCACACACTCATACACTCTCACACACAAACATCACTGCTGTATCTCCCATTTATCTCTTATTATTTGGTTAGTACATGCATCAATGAAGATAATACCAGTAGGTGTTTATTAAACTATCAAATCGCTTTCCAAATGATTATATGGCACAGTGATAATCAAAATTCGCCCTTTTCTTGCCACCACGGTACACGTATCCATGTGAAATCAAGTTAATAAACTTAAAACTCAAACCATACAACTTGATGTGTGAATTATGCGCACAGACATTATAATATTTTGGTTACATCAAATGCAATTTTTATGTTCATATCACGATCTTTTATATTCTAAACTCTGCAATCTGTAAACGTATACATTAAATAGGATAAATATAGTGTAACGTGACGTTCATATCAAATTCAGAGATTTTTTTTTTTCAATCTGGATTACATATATATTATCAAAATATGTTATTTAACCAGCATTTAAAGATGCTTTTATTGTTTGAGATTCAGCTAAGTCTGATGAAGGTGAAATCTTTACAAAGTATGATTGGTGCCATATATATATATATATATATATATATATATATATATACACACACATATCATATATATATATATATATATATATATATATATATAGAGAGAGAGAGAGAGAGAGAGAGAGAGAGAGAGTGAGGTGGAGTTTGATCTCAAAAATAATTATCTGTTAACCGCATTCTTGTTAAGTTGAGATATTTGCGATCAAAGCTGCTAAAAACAATTAAAAGAAGATGACAAGAAGATATCTTAATCATAACTTCAAGAATATTTCGTGTTCATGTTGCAAACGAGGAATCACTTGAAAATGTACATTTTGCTTTATCTGATTATGGACTTATTTTGAAATGTTTAAAAGATGGCACTTAGTCCATTTTGCTATGAAACTCTTCATAATATGAACAGAAAGAGAATGAGAAGACAATACAGTGTACCAGAAATTGATTTTTACGGTCAATAGCATTCAAAAGACGGTAAACCTACTTTTTGTTGACATCTCTATTATTGCTCAAGAATATTCCATATTTTGTCTCTATTTGCATGATTTTGATATTTGCAACATTTTTCTTAATAACTTCCGCGTTTGGAAGCGAGAATTTCAAAATACTGTAGTAACAAAATTAAACGAGCTTCTCTGCTCATGGAAATTTATGAAATGTACTCATTTTCACCTAAATCAAAGTAAGCCTTGAGCAACGTCTAGGCAGCTAAGAACGCCTATGGTTTCAGAAACACGGTCCATCTTGTGAGTGCCTTTTGAGAGAGAGAAAAAAAAAAGAAAAAGAGGAAGAAAAGGTTGCCTCATTCTGTGTCTCTAGCGTGGGGTCAAACACATGCTTGAAAGAAAGCTGTAAAGTGTACGGCACTAGCGTTTTACTGCCTTGTCTGTTCGAACTTCTTCAAAATCAAATGAAGACATGCTTGGTGTCTACAAATAAACATTGTACGTGGCTTGTATGAATTCATCGAGATTTAAGTACTGTGGTAGCTAAACAACCGCTGTGTTATTTATGAACATTTGTTGGAAAATGTCGTCTTGTGGTGGTTTGAGATTACACGTTCGCTGGAAATATTGTTGAATTACAACATGTCAGGGGTGCTCACTGGAACCAGTAAAGGAACGTTGCAGATATTAGATTTTAATGGGTAACTGGTCCACGGCTGTAATGTCACGCGGGTTCATCTGGTCGTCGGCCAATTAGAGGCGCGCTTGCAAAACGGGTTAAGAAAGCGTTTGTAAGTCGGCGGCTGCTGGACCAATCGCACAGTTCGATCTATCGCCTTGCCGAGAGGTGACGCCGTAACTGAACTGTATCGGAAAGTCTACTCGGGAGATTTCACAACGTTGTGTTGTTGTTTCCGGGCCCTGTATCCTTTTCAGTAGGCCTGACAGAGTCAACAAAAAACAACGTGCTACCAGAAGTAACGGCGAGTTTGTTTCTCGAAGACGTGCTCACGGAACTAAATGTGTGTGTAGCTTTTGAAGATGATTCCAGATTGACCCACTTATTCAGTCTCAATATAAGTCCATGAACGAATGGTTTCATCTGTAGTTTACACTCGTAATCACGCTAGGTATAGAAAAAGACCCCCTGGCATATTTTTTTTTTCCGAACTCTTCTCTACAGTGGACTGCAGATATCATTGATCGGACAAGCTTGACTCTTTTGTGACACATTTCCCCTGAGTCGAGAAGCTAGCAGAAACATTTTCATCAGCGGATGTGAAGTGAGAATTAGCTGGCCATGCAACCTGCGGGTGTAGCATCAGCTTTTTCCATCGCGTCGCTTACAGCGAGTCTCTCTCACCACCATCCCCAGCCCTACCCGCATCCGGCAGCCGTCACCACCTCTGCCATGATGTGTGCAGCGGGCTATCCACCAGCGGCGCTGCCGTTGCCGTACGCCAACGCCACATCGTGTTCATCCGCCACTTACGGGGGATCCCTTGCCTTGCCATCGGCCGGCACGACTTGTGCGGGACGCAGTGGAGTCGACGTATCCGAGATGTCGATGGCAGCGGCCGCCGGAACCCAGTGTGCAATGAGCAACGCAGCGGGGAGCGCTGGCGGGGGATCAATTCAGTTTGCCGCCTCACATCACCATCCCGAATCGTACTCGCGACAGGGCATTGGGGACAGCGCGGAAGTCAGCCGAAATCTCTCACTTTTACCCAACTCTCGGCACGGTCTGATGGGAGTAGCAGACCTTAATATACCTCGATGGAGCGCCTACAATGTTGGCCTGGAGCCGGGAACAAACAGTGCAATTTCTTCCAGGATCTCAAACGGACACGGGCTGGACGCAATCCCCACGAGTCTGGGTAGCGGAGGCGGCGGAGTAGGAGGTGGCGGAGCAGGCGGAGGAAGCAGTCGAGATTACGTAGAAGCGCTCAACTCGCCACCGGCGAGTTATAGCCCAACAGGTATGTAGGTGAACCACAGACATTCATTTCACGGAATTAATGGTACATATGATTGTGGCAGAAATGTGATCAGTACAATTCAAAACTTGTAATGACCTCTTTATCTGCAGCACACTTAAATTCGCTGATATTCTGTTGTGTTAAAGTCGAATTGCAGTCATGAATGAAATACTGTGTACGGTGAGGTGTCTTGAAACTTATTCATAGATACTAGTTTGTTTTTTTCTCTTTTTTTTTTTGCATGTGTGTCCATCAAAATCATAAACGGCACATAAGACAATCTGTTCTCACATAAATATATGCAACACAAACAGTAATTCCCCTGAATAGTGTTGTACTCACTAAAATAAAAGAAGAAGTGAAAACCGACGACAGCGATATACTATTCGTCGCCGTTGTCTTGGCTTTCGCATCAGTCACATTTTGTGACTTTCTATCTGTCATATTTCCTTCCATAAACAAAGGTGAATTTTCCTCTCTTTGGATATTCACACTCAATTTTCTTCAGTGCATCACGCACAAAGTGCGTTGTAAAGCGTCAACCATAATCGCTAAAACCCTGTCGATACATAACCGTGTATCTACGATATCGTCTGCAAAACGGCGCGACGCCCAGACAGTCAGTTGTTATGGGCGACTTGTCGGGAGGGGAAAAAATGAATCCTCTGACTAACAACTAAGACGTTGTGTAAATCATGTTTGCATAATATTCTCATTAGTGAGATGACCTCATCCTATGAGTGTGTGAGCTTTTTCTAGATGTCCTCTGCGTATATCAGTCCTCACAATGTCCCAGTTCTGTACGGCAAACAAAACAAACAAAAAGATCTCTAGAGAACTTTCTGAGCAAAATGTCGCCGTCATTTTTTCTTCTCAAAAAAAAAAAAACTTCCAGGTCTGAACAAAAAACGTAGATGTTATTGATGGCGCAATTACTTTCATCGCCTAAAACCATGTGGTTCTGAAGACCATATTCATATCTTGGTGATAATTCTGATTCTTTCTGCAGTCCTACAGGAAGTAATGTAGCCAAGTGTAGACATGCGATTCCTCAGTTGCACAAAGCCTATTATACCTCCTCCTACTCGATACATTGTAAAGTTGGATAGCTGAGATAATTTGGTAGCAATACTCACGTGACATCTTTGCCATCCTTCTTTATTGAGTTGTAAATGTTGAAGTCAATTCTCGAAGAGACAGTGGAGAAATCTCAAGAAGCTCTTGTGCAGACGATCGCTGCCTTCACAATGACTCCTCGTATATTGCACTCCGACCTGACCACGTGACACAGTTTCTCATACAGCGTTTTATATCATTGTATCTTTGTATGCTCGCATCACACACTGGTTGCAGATTTAGTGTTCCATGGGGATCGTTAAACACCAAGACTTTTCTCCAGACACATTATGGTGAATTTAAACAGAGAAAAAATGGGAAAATGCTAAGGGGGAAAATGAACGTATGCCTCGATGTGACGCAATAAACCAAATGCATCTAAGGTGACAGAGGGTAAAACGTATAAACAATAGGACCTTATCACGACACGAGTAACCATGTCACTGACCTTTAAACTTACAGGAATCATCCCTTTCACGGCCAGAATTTATTCAATTGGAGTCAGTACGCAGTTTACCTCATCTCATTCATATTAAGAATTATTAAGTAAATAGTAATGTAGCTTATCAAGACAGCATATTAAGCCAAGTAGGCCTACTGTTACATTATTTGAAACTTAGGCGCTGTGTGCTTATCACATTCCCATAACTTCAATGATACATCTTTATCGAATGCAAGATTACAACACAAAAAGTATTTATCCATATTCATACATACACACACACACACACGTGATGTAGATAGATAGCCACTCGAATTGCTCCAAATTGTCATATCTCAGACTAAATGACTTACGCTTTTTTTGTCCCCTCTCCCGATGCTTCCTAGCATATTCAATTGAGCGATGATGATCTAGTTTGCTTAAGACCAACTGTTTTGTAAATATTGCGGTTTAATGGTCCAAAACAGCTGCTGACACAGAAATGTCGTCATGCAGTTTAGCTTTCACAAATAGGACACCGTCACGTGCTGTTTGTCTTTTGAGGTATGTATAAAGCTTTTAATAGAGCATATAGCATTCTGTTGTCAAATGTCTTACAAATTATTGTAATTTGCTTTGAGAAGATATCTTTTTAGGTTAAGACCCTAAAATAGTACTGAGAATGACAGTAGTTTACCACGTACCTAAATATTTGAGAAAAGTACTGATTAGAAGCGTTGTAATTCAAACTTATATCACCAATTTAAGATTGAAACGAGCGATACAAGAAAGCAGTGCTAGTTTCGAATGCACAAATGATCTGTCAAGGTCATCTATAAATAACCGCCTGGGTGATATCTTAAACATCGTTGGTGGAGATGAGAAGTTCAGGAACACCGTAAAAAGTTCAGAAAGGGGTTCCCTCTTCGTTATGACCCCTGCTAAAGAACACCATGGATATTCTAATAGCTCTACTTCAAAGGTCAAGGTGTAAGGTCTCGTTCTTGTAAAGCCCTCAGCTCCGGAAATACCGTGTAATGAATCTCGACCAATTCATCATCATGGCTAAGGTAAAGCTTAAAAGAGCATTCTTTTTCGTACATTGTTTTTTCGCAGTCATATAAAGATATACTTACAAAATAAAAACATCTGAATAATCATTTTCTGTCACAATTACTCCTCATGATATGATTCGTCTTTTGTGTTTGTTTGTTTGTTTGTTTGTTTGTTTTTTCGTTTTTCGTTTGACAAGACGATGCGAACAATATAATTTCATATGAAATCCGTTTGGTTAGATGGAAGTCGATCACATTTGGTTCCTTCTTGAACTGATAAATGAGCACAAAATATGAAATGATTATCATCTCAGTATAGCATAACTAAAGCTTCATTGTGCGATCAAACAATAACTCATCTCTATGAAAAACAAAAACAAAAATAAACAAGCAAATAAGCAAAACAAAGCGATCTGCAGATGACAACACACAGCATCATAAAGGTTCGATAACGAATTTAGTGCTATCGTTATCATAATCAGAGTGCATTTTTCCTTTATCAAATATCCATATTAATTATGATAAATTAGTATCATTAGTACCATATTTTGTGATTCTGTGTTGCATAATCATCGGTCGCGATCTACTCCAATGCAGAACATGAATTAAAGAATCACCAAATCAAATGTTTATTCTCAAATTGCGTCTGTTCCTACAGCATGTCTTTTAACCATCAGACTGTTAAACTGCAGTCACAAAATCATATTTTTCAGTATTTTCAAATATAACTTTTGTAATGGACTTGGGTTTTGTTAGGATGTAAATTTTGTAAGAAAATAATGGCGGATTGACCTTATGCAAGTATATGTTCAATGTAATATATTAATATATAAATTCGATGTTGTATAAGTTCAATTTATTGAGCAGCCCATATCTCTACAAGCTTGTCTTTTATGTGAACCCTTCTTGTCCAATAATACAATTATTTTGAACAAATAGTTTCACACATGTATGTTTATAGATTTTTGTAGTACATTGTTCGTCTGTTTTATAAAATATTATATTTTATAAAATAATGTACAAATCTCCGACATTGTAGACAGCGAAAAATGGCAGAGCCAGATTTTTCGTTTCTTCTTGATTGCCCGTAGGCTGGAAAAGGCGGGATTCACAACTCACTGTAGGATGTGTGAATTATACAGCCAGTCAGGGACAAAGAGAAGTAGGAAGGAGGGGGGGGGGGGGCAGAAGAGTGACTTAATCTACTGTTTTGACGTCATATCTGAAATCCTTCCTTTTTCTCTCTCTTCTTTGTGTAGAAACCCATTATGGTAGCATGAAGGAGGCCAGTAAAACTATAGAGTAATGTTTTTATATCTGTTTTTCCAACACTGAAAACAGTGATTACCGTTTTGGAAAAAAAAAGTCCAGCTGTCATGCATGATGACGTACAAAAAGTAACGTTTGGCATGATGCTCAATTCACATATTTTTAAAACATGTCATTTGTTGTTATTTTTGCTATGGATTCTATCATGTATACACACTGATGAGCAATTTAATTCGTGAAATCAGTAAACTCTGTGGTGCAGAAAATGAACGGCAAAAATATGAGCGATGGTAAGAAAATTAAAAGAAAATGAAAGAGAACGAAAAAGAAGGCAGTTAATGATATCATAAGGGAAGTAAGACAGATACACTAGTATTTGAAAGAACAAAACGTCAGATAGATAGCAAGATAGATATGAGTAGATAGGTAGATAGAGAGAGAGAGAAGAACGAAAGAAGGAAAGAAAGAAATAAAGAAAGAAAGAGAGTGCGGGGGAGGGGGGGGGGTGTAGTATTGTACGAGGAGAAATGAGATAGTATGGAGTATGGCCGTGTCAGCCGAGCTCATCCTGGCGTTTTCCGCACGGGTGTGGGACAAGGGGACAGCGGGAAGAATCCTGCCCGGATTTTGGCCGTATTCTCTCCACTCGAAGTGTGCCCTGAAAGGCGATATCGCTTTGCAATAAATCAATTCCATTTGCAGGGCACAAATATACATTTACAACATACAGTCGTTTCGTCTCCCCCCCTCTTTTTTTTTTCCTCCGAAGTGCCTCGTATCATTGCTTCTCTCTAATCATACAGATTTGTTAACTTTAGCTAATAGTGTTTGCGGTGGGAAATCGAGCATACACTGTAAATTTGTACTCCAACAGCAATTTATCGTTGTTTACACCTGTGGCATGCATGTCCTATGCCTGGGTTAAACCAAACGCACTGTGAATGCGTAACCAACAACAAAAATACAGTACCCTGGCTGGGAAAAAGTATATTTGATCGTAGTAAAGTGGTGTGTGAAATGAATCGAAACTTATTTGAGGATTTTGACAATTTGCTTATTATTGGAAGTTTGTATGTGTCCCGATGAGAATTATCGTGCTTTTTTTCTCATTTTTCGTTATACCATTTTTTTTTTTCCCGGATCGCTCCTTACTGGCTCGGATCGAGACAAGTATTGCATTCATGTCATTGAGGCAGTCCAGACAGGGCTGATATTGAGAACATTACGTTCAAGTTGCTCTGTCCATGTTAGCCTGCAGGATCCGGACGTATGAGTCACGCGCCGAGTATTCCGAGCCAATCATACGAAATGAACTCTAATATCTTGCTTGTTCTGGCCAATCATGCGTGTTTGGGTCTTTGTTTTTGTTTTGTTTTCGAGGACCAGGAAGAATGATACAAGTAGGCCCGCTTTACAGAGAGGAGTAAACTTGTTTTCATAATCACTCATCAAAACGGAAATTTACCAAAATAAGAAAAACATTTCACTAGAGTGAGGGGAACCTCGCTTTTCTCTTTTTTTTTTTTAATTAGTTTTCAGCAAAAGAAAAAAAAAAATGGAGGTAACTTGTGTTCTTCCAAGTCGTGGCAACAGGTTGGAATGCGTCTATAGAATGTGACAGTTCTCGCGCACTTTTTCGCGTTCCTGAGGCATTGGTAAAACGGATCACCCTCGTAGCTCGTTCGTTATTTTTGAAAGCGCCGCGCCCAAATTTGCCAAAGAAGATGGATCTGTTTGAAGTGTTCGAGGTCAATGATGTCCGTATTAGGCCAAGAAGAGACGAAATCGAGTTTTAAATCTCGCGGAGAAAACGAATGCGTTCTGACATGTCATTTAAAGAGAAAGAGGAAGAAATCGCCCGCCCTGCGTAAATTGAGGGGAGGGATGAATCTTCATCGAACGAGAATTCGCGATTTTTCTTACCCTTTATCAACTGAAGTGAACTTTATTGTTTCTCGCCATACCAAGAACACGAGCCTCGCTCTGCATCAAATTTAAGTCATAGAACTTGTCGAAATGTGTCGATGTCTGTCTTGTCGTCGGTGACATGTTGGTGGTAAAAACAGACGACTGCCGCCGATTAGTGGCACTATGTGGCAATTCAGACATTTTATTCCATATCAATGGGCTCCGCGGGAAAACCATCAAACAAAGCTAAACGCGAGAACCGAATCTCTTCAAACTCCATCATGAGGGTGTTCGTCGGAAAAACACACAGTCGTTGATGTCATTTCTCCACCACCGACAGAATTGGCCCGACGCAATAAACCGCAATTTCTGCGCTCATTCTGCTTTGTTTTGTGTGTTTCCTTTTTTATTTTCGAGGCTTTGTGATTTGTGGCGCTCTCTTGCGCTGCTGACGAGAAGTGGCACACGAGTGGTTGAGGGCTGCTCGCTTCGGCAGAGCGTCGACGCGGCGAGAATTCTTCGCCGTCGGTTTAGGACACAACACACGGGTGACTGGAGGGCATTTTGTGCCTTGGCCTGAGCCAAAATTTCTGTCAGGCTCTTGAGTCATGCGCTTCAGCGATCAACACTTGTAATTCCTCGAACGGAAGTAGAGAAATCTCTGTTTTTTTTTTATATTATTATTATGTTGCCGTTGTTGTTTGCAAATGACTATTTTTCATATAAAAAGTTTTTTTCGAAGGAGCAACACGTCAATGAATAAACTACACATAAAACGTTTATCTTAACCACGAGCTACAAGGAAAGCGTATTGATTCGTCGGTGAAAAAGAAATAGATTTTTGTTTCAATCTCGCATAGTATAATACAAAAAGACCCTTAACCAATCCATAACACGCAAATGTCATCCATTGCGTGTAAAGAAAAATTCACTCTTATCAGTAGATTATGGGGTCCACTCGGTCGGCACGCCTTTAAACTATCGTCTTTCCTTGACGCGTGCTACTGTGACGAGCGTTATTTGCACACTTGCAAATTATGCGAAGTAGAAATGAAATATGCTCTTTGTTTATTCGTGGTCTTTTTTTCTACCTCCCAGTTTGCTTTTGGCACGATTGATACGTTTCCGTCAACAGACGTGTATGCGATAGCTTTCATGTTGAGCCTGGGTCCGTTGAAATGGATAAAGCCTGCATGACTTTGCTAAATACCAGTTTCTTAATTAACATATTTTGTAAGGATTTGAAGAAGAAACATTTATGGAATGCGTAAAGACGTTCACTGCCACGTATTTTACAAACATAACATCGACATAACGTGAATGTCAACAATACTTTACACAACTATCTACGTTGAACGCTTAGGCAGAAAATAATGTTACAAGATAGTGTTGTAACATCGTTGTATTCTTCTTGATAGTAGACAGGCTTCAGCTGTCTGTGTAGACAATAGAAAGGGGAGGGGAAAGGTAGAGAGTGCAAGACCGCATGACTGGTGGTCATCACACAGCCAAACATGAACGCATGATCCCTATGTCTGTGAACGTCTACACCTTCCATTCAGTATTTCACTTCTTCCTCCACCCACTTACCTCCTTTTTTTAACCCAGAGTCCCTCTCCTGGTATCCCCCTTGCTCCACCATCTCAAGTTTGTTCCTTCATTGTTCGCTCATTCTTCCCATCCGTTCTTCCTTAGCCTTTCTTTGTTTCTATGTGGCTATATAGCGCCCTTACACTCATCGAGACTACACGTTAAGTGGACACATGATGATTATCGTAGGCTATTACACTACGCCAACATAAAAAAGAGAACAATAATTGATCTTATTAACTTGTTCCATTGAAGCCATTATAGGGAGTCTAAGCCAGAGCTATTAAAAGGAGCGTAATCGCATGTTGGGGACTCGAGTCCCACAAAACGACGGTGCAGGGGGGAGAGGTTGTACAATGGTCCACTAAGTGTAAGCAGGAAACAGAAATGCAGTCCTAAAAGGAACGAAAAAAACCAAGTGTTTTTCTCTCTCTCTTCCCCTCTCTTTCATTTATGGTCTATAACGGAGTATGAGTTTCATGAATATTTTGGTCATAAAATAATCCGCTTATTGTTATAGAGCGTATCAACTATAATCGCTTTTGATGTTTATGTGCGCCCTGCTTGAATGTGGTGAGTGGCAGAATCTGGGGTACAAGAAGAGAGGGTAACGGCTTCCAGGGGATAAGGTACTATAGTAACAGGTTTCTGGAACACAACTTGAAATATGTCATACGAACATTCATGCATCTTCAATTTGTGACGAGAATTCGTCTCTCCTTTCCTTCGCAGTGATTAGTAAACTGGGGCTAAAAAATTGATATCTGCCACGGGGTGGTCTCTTTCGCTCTTGGTTTCCCTGTCCCTGAAAAAGCTTTAACTGTTGTCAACACTCCACAAGGATTTTGATTCCCTCATTATGACATGGCTATCCTAAATGCCATTCTTTAAATCACCGTAATTTTTTCCGAATGAAATCATACTTGTGTGAAGGGGAAACATATTGTGGCTGTCGATGTGTATCAACTGAGTGCGTGTGTGAGCCATGTTTGCGCTCACTTATGTGTGCTTGTGTGTAATCATTAGAGTCGGGCTGTGAGGTTAAACATGCAGGTCATGATGACAGGATGCATTCTAACGAATTATGCTCCAGTTTCATAGTGACTTAAACAAAGAATTGAACAAAGGTTTTGGAACATAATAATTATGCACGAACAAGGGCCTTGGTAGCTAACCCATATACCTAGTTATCATAGTATAGGCCTACCTAGTTATCAGTCTAGAGACCACTGAAAACGGACGCGACATGATTCACACAATAGAAGTACATAGCTTCATGGTGATTTGTATTTACAACGAACTCTCATGATCCATCGAATTCTGTATCAAATATAAATTTGAATCTATATATTCGTTTTCACCACCTCAATCGAACGAAATATATCATGCTTCCTTAAATACGGAAATATGTATCATGTATATCTTCTACAACGTTCCTTTGTAGAATCATTTGAGCTGAACCTAGAACCAATGATATGGTTGTTGTTGTTTTTTCACAAAAAGGTTAATAAACAATCGTTCCACGCATACCTACAGCAAGCGACTTATTCGTTGAAATATAACGTATAACATGCGATTGACTAATTTCTGTATCAAAGAAAAAGAATCTTATAAAGCAATGTGAATCAATATTACACGAATATGAAGACTTGCTAAGATCTCCTTTTTTAAAAAACAAAATCTGAAGGCGTGCGTACCAGTTCTTCGATTTGTTTAGTTCAATTGAGATTTATTTCCATTCTATTCAATCACAAAATCGTTAAAAAAGAATACAAAGTATACATTATACAAGCATGATTTCATCATTTTCAACAAATACACCATATAGAATATAATGATGTATAATAAACGATACATGCAATTTCTTTTAATAACAAAGATAACAAAGTAGACCTACATTTGAAAGATTGAAAAAGAATAAGTATTAGAATGGAAAAAAAGTGGCCCACTGGAAAGCAGGGGCTGTAAGACGTGGATCACTTGAGTCATAATTTATACTAAATATCATCCAGAATCAATTCATATACAACAACAACAAAATCATAATAGATAATATATACTTCCAAATACAAAAAGTGCAAATTAGAATTTGCTAATTGAGTGATTAATGTGTGGTAATTATTCATTAATTAAGACGCATTTGCTATAGTATTACTGTTTGATGATTACACACGAAGCACGAGCGAGGGGATACATTAAGGTAAGTTCAACCTCTGACCAAGTATCTGACTCATTCCAAAGGTTTGAATTATTTTCCATCGTATTCAAACTACATGTGTCTCCGTTGCCAGCCTCTCATCTCGTCTCTCCCATTTCCCTGCCCCCCCCCCCCCCCCCCAACTCTCTCGCTCTCCCTCCCGCTCCTTATCGTCGCGACTCACTTGTTGAGATTGCAAGAGATCAGCAGTGATTTGTATACGGTAAGCTTTGTAGATTCCGACCCGGCTCGCTCTGCGCACACTCCGCAACTATGACAATGCTTTGGATGTTGGCGTGGGTCCACAGCTATACGCAAGGCGTGTCGAGTCATTTTCATGATAAGGATGTTTTCGTTTCATTTCATATTAATTTTCATCGCAAATGAAACATTTTAGTGTACTCTCCATTCGTAACCTTTCGATCGTCTTTCACAAGTTTATTTCTATAGACGAGTGCATAGAAAATGACTTAAATTTAAGATTATAAGATTCACAGTACATTACAAGCTCTCGACGTTTGGTTTCCAGCTAAGCCGACATGTGTTCAGTTCTAAACACTTCAAAGGTTATATTATTTTTTTTCTGCTCAATTTTTGTAGAGGGGATGTTAAACCTACAGACTGCACGCGTGATTTCTTCTGTTTTCTTAGATGACAAAATCAATGATAGCTAATGATGATACCAACATGTTTTTATGACCTGATCATGTGGATTTTTTCTCGCAATGGTTCTCCTGATTAAAAAGAGGAAGGATCTGTATCCACAAACAGAATTGCAATAAGACAATTGCACACACAACACCCAACATCCAATTTAAACATGTAAAAGTCACGTGTTCTGGTCCAATTGATAACATGTCGATGATAATGTATGAAATATCGAAGCTTATCTACTGTTTAATGAACGAAATCTGCAAAGTCATGTCATTTTAGTTATGCTCTCTTAGTGCCTTCCGATGGGGTATAAGCAAAGAGGTTCCAACGGAAGATAATAGCACGTCGCATCTCCCACATTGTGCTACCTCGATTTGTACGTTAATCCATTATTATACTTGCTCACGCTACTGGATGAATCATGCGCGGGTTTTACTGTGCGTGTCGTACAGGTGCACGATCAAAGCGTGCTCATCGGCGTGCACAATCACGATATTTTATCTGAAACGCACGTACATGCCTTTAAGACACACGAACACGATGTTCCTGGCATTTACCATGTCAAGGATGCTCAGATAGAAGAAAAACAGAGCGAAAATAAGACATTACTCAGCCAACGTGTTTACATTATAAGGGTTTGAGAATATCAATTTTCTTTTCTTTAAGGGGTCACTGTCTGTCTTTTATATTTTCGATATTATCTCCGGTTGTTTTTGCATCAAAATTGTCTACCGACAATTCATTTCCTCTGTTACAAGACTCTGGCAAAAAATAGAAAATAAAAAATAAAAATAACGTACTAAGGAACAAGACATGGCCTGCCATAATTACCAGCTGCACGAAACAGTTTGTTACCCTGCAAACTCTGGCCTGCAAAGTACCCTAATTATGTCATTTTAAAGCGAAATTCTCTGTGGTCTCATTCCGGATACCAATACAAAATTACTATGACAACGGTGAAGAATGGCAATCAAACTATATGTCCTCAATATAAACTAAGCAGAGTCGGAGAAGTTTCATCTATATCACACTTTTGGCTGCAAGGCAGCTGAGGAGAATTTTACTGAACATTCCCAGAGGTGATCTGCCACATTGAGATACCACGTATATACTGACACTAAATTCTTTAATGTTTTTTAAAATAACGAAAGCTGGGTATAGCATTTTTCTCTCATTGTCATCAGTGTTAAAAGACCATCATCAAAGCTTATGAAATTTCACAGCAAGCAGTATCATGATTACAAGAGTACATTCTAAACATTCAGTCGTTGTTGTTCATCCATTGTTGTGTAATAATACATCAAGCCGAGTGAATTTTCTATTTTCGTAAACGTCTCCAGGAAACAGCTTAATAGTCGCGCACGTACAAGTGCCAAGCCGACCTCATGAAATTCACATATTCCAACATGAACCAACTCAATTCAGTTATTTCTTTATGACGTTCACGAGATGATTATATCTTCCCTGCAGATTTTCTTTATTGGAATAACTCAAGATCGTGGCAATCTGAAGGTATTCTCCTCTGTAACAGGAAGGAAATGTCTCACGATATTTTGTCTCAAAGGCACTTGTCACCGAAAAATTATTCTTAGTACACGTTTGCACGAGGCAAGGATAAGACAAGACCAAATTACATACCAAACCAACACCGCGCACATGATAGCCAGGCAAAATAATAACAATAGTTATCTCTTGGAATCACGTGACTGAGACGCTAGCTTCATTTTGCCATTCAAAATACGTGGAGCACCTGTTCACGCAAATACATACACATATACAATACCGATATACATTCACTGAGCTATTGTTACGCTGTGTAGTGAATTCTGTATATATACCGTGATCATTCTGTCTCTAGTTCTGTTTACAAAAGTATAATGACATTGAATTTAAACATAACTCTGTATTGGTGATCTTCTGGTATATTTCTTTGTCCTAAAGCAGCAAATTAAAAATCAAAGAATGAGGAAGATCTTGACGTTATATCTGGACCATTAGATTTGAAAGCTGTAAAGATTCTCTTGTGATTGCTATCACGGTTCGCCTAAAGAGTTTAGGAAGGTTTCTCTGTAGGCCTATTTAGCTGGCTGGATCAACCTGTCTGGAGCTATCTATGCTCTCGTTCACAGGGAAGTATCGGCACGCTTCGAATCTCTGAATCTGTATAAGAGAGACTATTTGCCGCTCTACTTTCTTCTGCAGTCCCCATCAACCATCTCAGTAGCAGACGACGTAACCAGAGCATGCAATGGTGTGTTACGGCACAATGGGTGGGGTCCGTCGAGGACAGAACCTCGCCCGTACGACAAGATCTGGCGGGACTGCTACAGGTCGTTGTGCTGCTTGATGATTCGAACAAAATGACCTACTCAACGTCCAGTGTGCACGCGCGCGTCAGAGTTACGTCTTGTTTTACCGTAAGTCTTACTCAGTTTCATCAAACGAAACTGCAGGTATATCTGGGCTCGTTGATACATCGGTCCAATAGTGCCAACGAGCCTCCAGGCCATAAGCCCTTCAATTATTTCCTGCATAATTGCCTCAGATTCAACGCTTACTCGTAGCGCATTTTCTGCATTTCGTGCTCGCGCGCGATGTGGCGTTCTTGGCCTACGAAATGATACTATTATTACACATACGGACTCATAAGCAGGAGAGATTTGTAGTTAGAGCACGAAGTTGAAGCAAGATAGGTAGACCGACCTTTGCTGAGAGAAATATAGAAAAAGAAAGGAAATAAAAACACTGAAGTGCTCGATGAAAAGAAATGCTCAAACAGGTTATCTATCTATATATCTATCTATCTATCTATCTATCTATCTATCTATCACTTATTGTAAACGAAAAAGAAAAGAGAAAGATTAAGAAAAAAGAGTTAGCTTTTTTTTTTAATCGCACAATTAGTCTGGGTTAAAATAACGAATTAGTTCAGAGCTAATTCACTCGTTTTGATTTCATTATATATTACAAATATTATCATATTACCATTTAGTCCACCCCTAAGTTAGATAGTTCTACAACGGACATCTCTGCAGTCAGATTCACTCGTCCATACCGAAAAAAAAAAACTGTTTGCTGATCAAACCATATTTTGTTCCAGCTTATCAATTCTCGTGTTGTCGAATATCTACACATCTTTGACGAATCCACATGTAAATTTGTGTGAGTCTATAGGAATTTCGAAATATCAGTCAATATGCAAAGAAATATCTTTCTCGCCTTTATTTCGACACTTTCTCTTCATCAATATCGAAAACACAACTTATCACAGTGGGTTACGTAAACTGAAAAGATTGTAGCCGAGCTGTTATCCTGCGGATTTCATAACCAACTTAGCCGGAACAATGTCAGAAATTCCACGCGCATATCTGACCCTTTCTGTGTCAGAACGGGATATGAAATATGTGTGGTCCATCCACACTCGCGCACTCGATCAGAGTTAACTATAGAGAATGATACAGGTTTTTATCTTCGTTAATGTTTCCCTCAATATCTCATCTCATGCTCAAATGATCTCCTGCATTTTTTTTTTTAAACACTACAACTACAGCTAGAGTATATCAATTCCCTATGTAAAGACATGTCTGACTTACTTTTTTTTTCTTTGTGTTTTCTTTGGTTTGCTCGCCAAATTTCAGTTTTATCAATCATTGATTTCAATTTAACTTGTATTTACTTGTTGTTTCAATAACCGGTCTTTCGGAGATAGGAACTCCCCTTCTCAACCTCATCTTCTTGACTTTCCTTCTCAATGACGGCAATGCATTCCTTCTTTTGCAAACACTCGTGCCATGAGGTGAAAAATTCCTTTAATTTCCCTTTTAAACAAGCTTTTGTAATTCTTTTGAAATTTGTGTCATTATATTACAGCCGCAAAATGCCAAGAGTTGTGTGAGGTTTTTATTTGTATTATCAATAATTAGTGTCGTGATTTGCTTGTCGTGGACGTAATGGACGCTTGTCAGACAGCTTCAAGTCATCTAGTATAGGACTACAGACAATAAGGATGAAGGGACTTGCTTATACAAGTACTGTATAAGCGCACAACCGCCTCACCCAGGACACTCGAACCACTGACCTCGGGTTGACAATCCGTTTCGCTATCCACTGAGCCATACACAAAATGTCTTTCGGAAACGAAAATACTAGTACACAGAATATTTGCTCACGTCATAATTGCGCCATCGAAAAAAATTTCGAATTTTTGCTATTTCACTTATCTACTGGAGGACATGTCAGATTATAATCACCTTCTTTTTTTTTTTACCGTTCTTGACAAGCCCTCATTTCGGAATAATGGCAGTCTATTTCTATCTGTTTTTATACATCAATATCTTATAAACAGCACTGGTTGCCTATAGTTAGATGGCTGCGTTTTTCATTCGACTACATTTTGTGCATTTGAAGCATCGAAAACAAAATCACTCTTTCAAATGGAAGAAATGACATGATAGTTTCACGATTTGAGGTTGTTTCTATTTAAAAAAAGGAAGAAAATCTTACTTGATTTCAGTGTGGACATGTCACGTCATGTAAAGTTCTTAAACTAGGTTTCATGACAACCTTTCTTTATTTTGTTCGTTTTTTTTTGTTTTTTTTTTTTGTTTTTTTGTTGTCTGGTTTTCTTTTTAGCAAACTCAGAAACATATGCGTCTTTAACCTTTAGATGTGGGTTCGACGTCGATCTTTGTGGGATAAGAGGCTTGCAGCGGATCATTGAAGACGAAGATTTATTTCATCTTTTTTTTTTAACGGAAATAAACTGCTTTGACGAAGTATGTCGCATTCATCTGTATCATGAATCGAGGCGCAGCATCAATACATGTTCTTCTCCAGTACAACTAGATTCATGCGGATTTATGATAGCAGACGTGATTTTTTTGTTTTGTCTGGTGTCATATTGCATATTATTTTGAATAATTATCCACCCCGAAGTCTCGGGCATTACTACTCGATATGAGCGCGATCCCGAATGATAACGACCCAAGCTTTAACCGCATCGTATAGACATGAGCATGGCGACCCATCCTCGCTATTTTATCCTCTATCTCCAATCAAATTACCCATTACCAAGAGATCATTCTCTCAATCTAGCCGATTGTATGATTCCTTTTTTATCGAAGGATGGCTTCAAATTAGACTTTCGTTGAAAAATCTCCATTTGCTCCAGTTGTCAGAGTTTGTAAAAGAAGGTACGACAACTTCTGTTTTTAGTTCTAATTAACATTTTAATGAAATCAAATTTCAAATTCCATTAGAATAATCGTTGGGAATACATAGATATCTCTTGAGCTGAGTTGACAAGCAACTTTCTCATTTGGAGAGCATGCGAACACCCAATAACATAAAGTTGTCGGGGTTTTTTTCAGTTTGAAAAAAAAGTATGCAAAACATGCGAACTTCGTAGTGTAAAGTTTGTGTGTTTGTGTGTGTGTGTGTATTTTTGTAAAAGAAAATTTTCAACTTTTAAGTGCGTGCAATGTGAATAAGCAGTGATCAGTGTGAACAAGAGAATGCGTAGTTACTATATGAATACGATTTAAATGAATGTTCTGGCTTAAAAACACACACACACACACACACACACACACAACAAAACAGCACAAAACCTGAAGTCGGCTTGAGCTGAAATCAATGAAAGACAGTGGTATCAGATTGGGTACAATTAATTTACCAAAATAATCATCCATACGACTGCTATACATCGCGATGCCCATAAACATTTGGTAAGCTGTTTTCAAGACGCAAAACAGACAGACAGACAGACAGACAAACAAACAGACAAACAAACAATAAATCTAATGTTCCTCGTACCAGTTAGCATTACATCATGTCTTGTATGGGTAAATCGAATGCCATTCAGCGATTGGACAATCATCATCACGTGATGGTGGTTTTTTTTTTTTTACGTTCTCCTTTGTAAACGTTTGACAACACAAATGATGCTACTCTATATATCTAACGGTGACATTTTCAGCGCAGTTGGTGGAGTGAATTTTTATGTTCTTTGCAAAGCCAACAAATAATGAAGGACCGATTATTCGCAACAAAAAGGGTGATTTCGGGAAAGCAGCTTGTGATAAATTCAGGTACGCAAATTTAGGTACGCACCACGGGCATTGTAATGCCCTAATGTACAAGTTGTTGATGATGCGAGATGGATTCCACTGAAAGATTCAAGCTGAAGGTACGCGTTTAAACGTTCTTTACCCAACGTATGTAATTTTGCTGTCGGGACCACACAGAATGTTCTAACTTCAGGATGTTTCGCGCTATTTCAGGAAGGTTACGAGTCCCTAACGAAACCCCTCGGCATTTTTAACCGCCCTTATTAGCATTTCAAAGCTTTCAGATGAAACTTTTTGTATGTGCTCTCCTACAATGTACGTAACGATGCTTGAAGATCCTCGTCCAACATATCAATGCACACTTAAACTTCCAGTCACCCCCCAAGAAAAAGAGGAAAAGAAATAGTTTATACTTTCGAAGGGTTGTCACCATCCGATGGTTGCCGAAGAGCTATATAAATCATTGTACCTTACATTTTCTGTACGATGACGATGCAGTGACTGAAAACAGAAAGAACGGAATAAAAACAATGTGCCTGTAAATAAAAATGATAATCATGATGATGATGATGATGATGATGATGATGATAATAATGATGATAATAATAATAATAATAATAATAACAATAATAATAATAATAATAATAATAATAATAATAATAATGATAATAATAATGATAATAATAATAATAATAATAATAATAATAATAATAATAATAATAATAATAACGATAATAATAATAATAATAATAATAATAACAAAAATAACAATAATATAAATAGTAGTAATAATATCATAATTGTTGTTAAGTAATATTTTATTGTTATAATTATTATTATCATTATTATTTTTTATTATTATTGCCATTATAATTACTTCAATCATGATAATGATAACAATAACAATAATTTATTGTTCCGTATTAACGCTTATACTGCAAACTGGGGGGGGGGGCATTTCATGAAGGAACTTGTCGGATAAAATATCTGACAAGTCAATTATATCCGACAAGTTTTGAGAAATTCTTTAGTCTGATTGGCTGATTTCTCTGAATTTGTCGGATATAATTGACTTGTCGGACATTTTATCCGACAAGTTCCTTCATGAAATGCCCCCTTGATCTGTTATCTGGTCTGCTATTTCAAGAAAAATAGAATAAATTTACGGGGTGCGTCCTAAACTACGACAGGAACATTTTGGCTTTGAGGTTTTTTTTTTTTTGTGTGTGTGTGTGTGTTTTTTTTTTGTTTTGTTTGAAAATGTCTTCTTCTTTTTTTTTAAACTGTGGTAGAGTGTTCCAGGTGACGGATCCGTCAGCATAATGAGAATAAGCGCTCGGCAGCCTTAGTATTTGTACATGGGATTTGAAGTAAATTTTTGTCGTTTCGTGAATTGATATGATATCTGGAGACTGCAGGAGTGTTTAGTAAGTGAGACAGCTACTTGAGCAGCAGTATTCATCGTGCACTTGTAAACCAAAGGAGCTAGTTTGTAATCAGTTCGCCATTTGATGGGAAGTCAGTGTATGAAAGGAGCACTGGGTGATCTTTTCTTCGCGCCAAGTACCAGGCGAGTCATTCGAGTTTGAACTTTCTGGAGTCTTTTCACATCGTTGGCATTCATGTTCGTCCGCAGAGAATTTCTAACATCGATAACATGGAGAGAAAAAAAAATGTTCACAGGAAATCAAATTTCCTCTCATTCAATCGCTTGAAGTATTCTTCGGGTTTTTTTTTTCTTATGCTTCATTTTAATCCCACCAAGGGAAAGGGCTTACACGCTACTTGAAGATGGCGTCGCTGCCTTATTTGATCGGTGGATCCTCCTTATGTAAAACACTTCTATTTTCAGAGTTGCTCATGAGAACCAACGTTGGATGTGTCAAGCTTGACGATTCTTGAGTTTTGTGATTACATTTTCTTGATTCTTTTTCCCCACGCAATAAACTTTCTCAGGTTGTCTGAGTCGTACAAAATATAGGCCAAAAAGGGATGGTGGAAAGAATTGGAGTTGAGAGGTGAAAAAAAGAAGACGGATATGGGAGTTCGTTGGGTTTGTCAGATTGTAAGGAACATAGGATGAATCAGAGGGCTGGAGTCAGTGATTCTTGGCCTCTTATAGAGACGTCATCGTCGAGTTTGAATCATCCATGTCCCTCTTATTACCCTCTTTGTGACGATGGCCGACATTATTATTTGTCAGGATGGAACGCCAAGTCACATCGATGCAGACAAGAAAAGTTATCCTCCCCTTCTCACCCCCACCCCCCCCCCCCAAAAAAAGGCTGTGAAGAACAAGGAGCCAATGAAAGTAGAATCAGTGAACCCCAAAATGTCGGAGTCCAGTAATAACTTGCTCTTCGAAAGAACAAAATGGACAGATCCTAACGAACGAGCGCGCTTTGAGAAATCGCGCGACGTGCACTTCGTCGTTTGGGGACCAGCGAGCATTCGTCATCCGGGCGTGGAGACACTGACAGTAGATTCTTTTAGGCCGCCAGTCTCCCGAGCGGGAGACGGCGGCGTATCGCTCGCCGAACCTGCCTCAAGGCATCTTGTTGTTTCGGTAATATCCCAGCGATTGGTCAATCCTACTCAGAGTACAATTATTAAATAATATCTGAATGCCTGCAAGGAAAGTGGGAGAGAGGAAGAAAATATCCCCACACGTCTACGTTATCATCGGGTTTTTTTTTCTTTTTGTTACCAGCAATTGCTGAAAATTTCTGGTGTTATTATTTTAATTCCATATCGGCTGTGTGCGGTAGATCGAAGTTCCCCGCAGCCGAGGCGCAGCACCACAAAAAGTTGCCTGGCTGGTCGCGGGTAGCTAGCGAGTTAACCCGCCTCTGTGCGCCACTATCCTCGCAGACAATCACATTCGATTATTCTTCGTAATTTTCGCCCGTGACGTTGTGGTGGGCCTAAAGATTTAATTTCATCTGTAAAGCGATTTTTTTTTTTAATTAAGAGAGTAAAGTAAAGTCTGTCTATCTCTCTCTTACTCTCCTTATCTTCTATTCTGATAATTTTTATAGAGATCACACCACCATCAAATACCCAGCAAATATGTTTTCAGTGTTGTAGTTGTCTCAGTATCGGGATTAAACAAATTAATAAAGCAATGTGGGTACCCTGATTAAAATGTAATGAGTCACATTGTTTCACATTGGTTCTGACATGTCATACAAAAATTGATTACCTGTATTATATTCAGACAGACATGCCTGATAATAAACTCCATGTCATAAATGCCATTCTTAATATTGCTGGGGGTAAAATAAAAATCCATAATCTGAGGTAGAACAAATTTTCTTTGCTGGATACGAAGTCTTGATGTGAAGTCCAGCGAGTGATTAACATCCTATCCTCTTCTTCTATTTTTACGCAATTTCGAAGTTGTTTTATTTGGAAATCTTGCAACTCTGTACATGCATTAACTCATATTATGTGCTTCAGTAACATTTTAGGATTTAATGATTAAAGTGTGTTGTAACGGTGCTCCTGTGGAAAATTAACCATGATACTTTTATTCTTCCAGTGTCCTGACTGCTGCAGAGGGACATTATGTCTACTGTTATGTCTGTTTTGATTTATGAAGATGCGATGCAGAGGGAACTATCTTTGACAGGATTATCGTGAAAGAGTTAGTTTTATTGGCAAAGCGACTTCAGTAGATCAGCTTAGTAGAATCGTCGATTTGGGTCTTTACATTTACCATAATGAGCCTAACATGTGGGATGATATAGGCCTTGAAATTTTAACGTATTTCGGTATCAATAACCAATCAACACTAAATGTTCTCGTCAGTTATGGTGATTTTGAGACGAGCTTGCCGATTCAAACAAAGACATTATTAATACTGGGTGAATGGACACTCTGTCGTTGAACTTCCAACAACTTATGTTGTAATTTATCTATTTTATGAGAAGCTTTGTTCCATTATCTTTTTTATGGTTACCTCGGAAACGTTAGTTGCTTTAATAATGCTAACTATATACTACAACCATACGATATCCATATTAAAAGTTTACGCTTTCAAAACAATTTTCTCAAGATTCGTTCGTATATGGAAATTCACCATCATTTTTCCTTGGAATCATTTCTGATGCAGGAGTATCATGTACTCCATAAAGTCGCTGTTGGCACTAAAGTCGGCGGATTGTCGACGTTCAAGTCTTCTGCAAGCAGAGCGGAATAGACCACTCGCAGAGATGAGAAGATATGTAACTTGGTGATAGTAACTTTGTTGTTTGTGGAAAATACACAAAAATGAATAGCATAATGCCTTCTTACCGACTGATTAGTTGCATGATATAGGAAGGAAGCAAAAATATCATTTCTATATGGCGATATTAATTCAATCCAACATCTCGTAATAGACCACCTTCTATAGGATAAAGGTGATGACTATGATGATGGTGATGATGATGATGATGATGATGATGATGATGATGATGATGATGATGATGTTCATGATGATGATGATAATGATGGTGATGAACATTATCATCAAGAATAGATAGTAATGATAATAGTGAAGATTATAATCATACATCACGCAATAATATTACTTGTTTTACTATTGATAACAATAATAATCATAAGCATAATCATAGTGTAATAAGGAAATTGATGTCCTCCATACAACCAGACCTCTGCAGGATTATTCGTATTAGATTAGATTAGTATACAACTTTAGGTTAAAACCTAAGACCTTCTAACATTCTATGAAAATCGTAATGAACGAATTGTATTGTTCGTGTCGATGAGCGACGCATGTTAAGATCAAACACCAAAGGCACGAGTGGAAATGCGGTAAAGGGCTAGCTTTAGGGACCCTTTTATTCTTCTCTGGTTTGGTGATTTTGAATACATATCGGCATTTTCTCTAGATGAATCTATGATAGGACATTATGTACCCTGCCACAGAGTGAAACCTTCGTTGTTTGCTTCTACTGAATTGAAAATGCGTGGGTGTATTTATGTGCGTTAAATGTCGTGTGCATCTACAGGTTAGTATCATCTTTTTTCGGATTTTCCCTTTTTGAATTAAACATTTTAGTTTGAACACGCCTTTTAAAGAAGGAGTATTTTGTCCCTTTAACCCACGACCTTCACCTGTTTTTTTTTCTTGCAAGAGTACTCGTGACCCCGACAATAACTCGACGCTTACTCCAGAAACAAACCGAAAACAACTGAGACAACTCAGTCAAACAAACTAATATTATATGCCTTGCCGCGTTTACTGTTTCTCGTGTCCAAGTGACTGGCTACAAAATCTGTGGCCCGCAGAATCACTTAATGCTTTGGTGAAGAGAAGGAAGAAGGGGGGAACAAATGGTCCCCCGACGACATCAATCGTCTGTGAACGAGGGAGTGCGAGACTTGGAGGTTAAGGTGAACGAGAGAGCAAGGAGAAGAAAAACCAAAACCGCGACTTTGCCAGCATGTGGGTTTTGTTGGCGGGGAAGCTTGCCGATCGATTCAGCAGAGAAATGCTGTTCCGTTGTTTGCTTTCTCTCTTTCATGGCGAGTCACAAGAATTAGCAAAGTCATTTTACATGATCCTTCCCCGTACATGTCTTTCCAGAGCACCACCACCCTATAGCCGGTTCCATTCTTATCAGTCTTGGTCTTACCACAAAATTTCTTCCGATCGCTACGAATATACTGTACGTGCTTATTCGATTTCCAGAGTCAGAGAAACACGTTTCGATAGGTGTAAGTAGGCCTACGTTTCAAACAGAAACATGGTTAGAAAAATAGTCTAGTTTAGATTGTAACAAAGATTATCACAGAATGCGTTATTTTGGTTTATGCCGAAGAAGTTGATTTATCAAGAGTGATTTTAATAAGCGCATCGGCATACTATTATTTTAGGCCATTATTTTTCATTGTGAAGTATTATATTTCCTGCATTTTGTGTGCGTGTGTGTGAATGTGTGTGTATGTGTGTGTGTGTGTGTGCGTGTAACGTGTGTGTATGTTGGTGTGTGTGTATGTGGGGGGAGATGAATTCATACGATGAATTCTATGTGTTAAGGAAGAAACCAAGATTATTGATAAAGCTATAGGTGGAGTGAACACAGAATAACTTGGTGGATTTTGAAAATGGCTCTGAAGTCGAATGTTTTTGCTCTTAGCAGGCCTCAGAGTTGCACTATTCCATGTGTGACGAGAGTCGCGAACATGTTTACGCATATTTTTAGACTGGGGCACGGGGAAATCATTAGCATCTACGTTTGTTTTGATGAAGGCTGCAAATATGAAAGAAGTCGGGGGAAACCAGGAAAGACTAACAGGCGGAGAGAAGTCAATCGAGAGGCAGCCATCGCCCCCTGATGAAGAGGAGCCGTTTACTTAAAGTGTCGAAATCTGAGCCCGCCCAAAGTCGGAGCCGTATTAAGCTAATATTGCTTCCCCTTCCGCTTGAAATTGCCAAGGCAGAGACCGCATTACCGCATTTTCTTACCCCGTGATGCATCGTGAGAGGGAACAGCAACAGACGCGATCACGCATCAACGTTTTTCATGAAATAAGATATATCTATATGATCAGTTCTTAGAACGCATAATACCATAGGATAGTCTCTATGCGTGTACATATGGAAACAAAATCATAAACAGTTCTATGCTCACATAACAATTATCAGAAAGGTGAGTTTTTAACACAGATTCAAATTTATCAAAATCTGTTATACATCTACTGCTAAGGGGGAAATTAATCCATAATGATGGTTCCATTTTTCCGAAGCCCTATCACCAAATGTCTTAGATTTGACACTTATTTCAGAGAGGAGAATTTTTTTTTTTTTGAACGTAGATTTGACCGGGATGATATGGCTTGATGAGTTCACTGAGGTATGCAGGGGCATTTCCGTGCATATACATGCATTAGTTCTCGTAAGTTCATTCATTATGCTACACAAATAAAGGTAAAATGGGTGTTTTTACATTACATGTTATTAGGAGCCTTCTAGACACGAAATAAAACACTCAACAATTTCTATTGAAATATGAGGCACAGTCATTACCGGCAAGAATCGTCTCTATCAACTTGTATGTCTAATAGTTTGTCTGTGTGTCTGTCTTAGCACGTTATTTGCACACAAGAACACAAACAGGTCTTTACCTACAGCATAAAGGGTTGTTGTTCCAGGTTACTGCTTTCGAAATGATGCTTGGATATACTTTTATATCACTCGACCGTGTGTGTGTGTGTGTTCATCTCTCCCTCCATGTAATGCTCTGTATATATCTATATATCTACCTATCTATCTGTATAATACACACACACATATATATATATATATATCATTCATTATATCTATATATCTCTTTCTAACATATCCAACTATTCATTTATCTATGTATCCCTCTATGTATGTATCCAAAAACCTATCTCTAATGATCTCTTTCTTGCTACCCCACCCCCATCTCTCTCATCTCTCTTTGTCTTCTTGTATAAGCTCTAACTTGACATATGATGGATTTATCATAACGTAAACGAGACCACACGTTTGGATCTCGCCACAAATGACAGGTACTAACCATACACACGGCCAAGCCAAATATTGCCAATGACACTAATCTGTCCCAACCCTGCTCGTCCGTTAAGCAAAACTCTACGTGTCTACGTGTCATTTAAACCCGAAGTAGTTTCAGTCAGCAAACCGTGTTCTTTTGCATTTTTTTTTCTGTCTTGGTTTTTCTCAACATTGAATGGCGTTATTACCTTCTGGATGTTTTCTTTAACTCTCTGTTTAAAGCGGTGTCATTTTCAGTCATCCATTACAACCTTATTCAGTCACTAATCCATGAAGTCATTTGATCATTCTCTCATACACATCTATCAGTTTATATTTTAATTAATCATGCGTATTTCTTCATAAATATAAAGGAAAATAAGATTAAAGGGAAATTATCTATTAGTGACCATCTATCTATTCACATATTCACTTATTTAGTTATTCTTCTCATCTTCTATTTCCGTTTATTTTTAAAGATACACGAATGAAAATATTATTATCTGTGTTACCATGAATTGAAAGTCCATAAAAAAACTAAACTGGGACATTTCAGTAGAGAAGGATGATAAAATGATAAAATTTATACATAATAAGATATAAAAGGACACGTACTATTGCATCAGTAAACGAATAGACCCTATAGATAGAAATATTTTTTTTTCTACTGTGTCACATATAAAAGAGCCAAGGCCTATTAACTTAAATACCTCAAAGGAAATGGGTCGATAGACCGTCGGAGGGTATCCTAAACTTTTTAATCTTCTTCGCATGCTAGGCAACAATTACCTGTATATTTTCACGTAGCTTTAGTTCGAACATAATGATGAAACACCTTATTTGTTTAGGCGGCTAGAACGCTTCGCCGTATACATTTATCACACGCACCATGCAACATCCATCATTCTTGTCACATGAAAATGGAAAACTGTGATTCTTAAGGCATTAACATTAAAGCGTTAAGATTTCGTCTTGTAGTGCAAGAAAGAAACATTATCATTTGTTGACGATTTTCCTTACCAGTGATTGAAATGGGACGATCGAAAACAGACTTATCAATTTTACTACGATTTTGTCAACTACGATGTTGTCATAAACTAAATAATTCTATTCTATTCATCTGAAGTCTCCATAACACTTACAAAATGTATGATACTTGTACATAACTATGAATAAACCTCTGACCCCCCCCCCCACCGAAAAAATGAATAAACTGGAAAATTTATATGACTGTAAATGTCTTAAGGCAATAAAAGATCTTACTATCACGGCCATGAACTACTGCAAACTAGTTTGATGATTAGAGTGACTTTGCCATACGTGCCTAGAGGTACAGAAAATACTGCCTTGCACAAAAAGAACTTGATGAACAAATGGTAATCGAAAAAATAACCATGATAAAAAACGAATGATTATCATGTAAGATAAATGAAATGGATTCATATCTATGATTTATGAATGCATGTGTAAAATGGAAATCACGAATTGATAGCTATTGAAGGAGAGAATGTCCATTGTAAATGACTGATAAATGAAAGAGTAAAGAACACATGCATCAGTTTAAGTGTAAGAAAAGCAAAACAAGTCCATGAATTCATTCATTCATTCATTTCGGTTTCTTTCAAACGTATTGGTAAAATTAATTATCACTCAATGTGCAAATATATTTTACCTCTGAATAAACATTTCAAGATCATTAAATTGGGAATATCATGCAATGCCAATGGCGGAAAAGTGTCTGCGTATTATAGGCTAATGAGTGCCGTGCAGGTTTCCGTTTGCAAGCCGTTATTGGGCAGATGATCTCGTTTTACGTGACTGAGAGCAGTAGATGAGAGCTGTTTGAAAAGTGTCATGAGGACAGAAGTGGGTTACAAGGTCTTGTGGTTTGGGGTTTGGACTCCGACTCTCTGACTAACTTGTACGATGCGGATAAACCAAGAGACTCCTATACACGTGTTTGAAGTTCCATGGCCGGATTTAAGACGTTATGAGTGTTATGTAGTTTATGTGCATCAAAACAGTAGGTACACATATATGTTAAGTTTGAAAAAATACTATCGCTGTTCTCGAATAAGTGAAATCATTTCTGTCGTGACGGAGACAGACTGGAAAAGTCCCTCAAACGAAATAATGGTGGAGATTACAGTTACAATAATGATAGCAATATTAATAATACATAATACGTGAATGATTTTTAAACAAAATGTGTGTCGACAAAGCAACCAGTAGCCGTTCTTCCGTCAAAGCTTCGGGTTTTTAAAAACATGGGTAAAGACCGTAACAATGGTAGAAGAAAGTAAGAAAATAAACATCTTAGCTTCTGTAGTTGCAGGATAATGTTGATTTATGATTTGGGATCAACTCACCTCCAGAACGAAACCATTTTGATACATCAAGCTAAGTTGACCGTTCACAATGAGCCTTTTTGGATAACAGTGAAAATCTTAGAAATCATATCTCTTTTTAGTCCCTTCATAATTTCACATTATCTTATTAATGACAAGATGTGGCAGGTAGGGTCAGAATGGATGATCATCAGCCATACAAAGACCTGTCGAGTGAATCCAAAGCGAAAATGATTATAATGGAATCGAAATCTGGGAAGAGTGATGCATGTATTCATAGACTTGAATGGTTCTGATTATCTTGATGTGGGTGTGTGCCAGCTGGGGTATATGAATAAAAGAAGAGAGAAAGAGAAGGGACACACATTAGAGACATAGAGCAAGGAAGAAGAAACTAACCCACACGAAGCAGCAAGATTCTGTGCGTCACGTACCCACCTTGGTGGTAAAGTTGACCAATTCCCAGTCCTCGTTAACACCGGTGATGATTTCACCCGCGAGAGGTCAGCGTCGCAACCTCCTAATGCAGTGCCGAACGAGCGCGAAACTTCACGTCTCACTTCTGTTCTGCCACGCTGTTGATGATGAGAACTAATACCATTTTCTCTTCTTCACTGTCTTTCTCTCTCTCCCCTCTCTCTCCTTCTTACACACACGCACACACCCATACACAAAAATACATTGCCACAGTGATGATATGAATTATAAAATTTATCTAGTATAGACTCTTGTCTCGTAACATACTTTGTAGTATAGGCCTACTTGATATGATAGTTGTTTAAATAGACATCAACTGAAAGTGTTTTTTCCCTCTACGCTTAATAGCTCCTTAAAAAATTATGAAGGAAGCGGCATGGGCATTCTTGTGGCATGTGCACGGGTTTATGGCGTATGCATTTCGTGCATGAACCATCGTCGTAATTGCATCAGAACGTAATTATATCCTCAACTCGCGCGCGACAAATTTTCCTCTAAATCGTTCTCAGTCTAGTGAGGCCGTAATCACCTTCTAATATGAGAGTCGTTAAGAGCCTATCAGGTGATCTGTCATCATTAAAAATGCCAACCATGTGGAATATTTATTAAAATTTACGTGCCATAGACACACGAAAGAAGACACCGTCTTTTTTTTCCTTCCCCTAGATTCCGACATCTTGTCGGCAAGCCCAATGGGAGAGCGTGTGCGTAACGTGAGTTGTTTGTTTGTTTGTGTCTGCGAGCCTGGTGTGAGTATTACTAATATTTCTGCATGTGAGAACATTTCGTCATCTAAGAGTTTGGATGTATACGTGTGTCTATCCGTCTCCCTTTCCCCTCCCCTCTCCCTCTCTCTTTATCTCTTTGTGCTCTCATGTTTTTTATTCATTTCTTTACCTCTTTCTATGACATGATATGTGTTAATTTTCTTTTTCCGCTTTTTAGATTTGTCTCTGTGTGCACGATTGTTTGGAATTTGTATCGCTTTGTGCAGGTACTTCGTCATGTTTTCACTTGTTGGTCTACTGTAAATCGCACATGTGTGTGTGTGGAGGGGGGGGGGGGGTGGGGGAGTTTGTAAACATCTTTCTGCGTAGTCTTCTAAGATCAGTAGGCCTGCTTGACACCTTGAGGAGAGAGAGAAAAAACTCAACAACGACTACGATTCTCATGAAGGAATAAATGAATCGTCAGCGACAGGCTTAATGAATTCTGGTTCCCTCCTTTCTCACCCATCGATAAATCGAGGCGACAGATCGAACCCTCTGCGATCGTGGTAAGCGCCGAGCAGCCGGTGAACCAGTACTTATTTCCCTTGCACCCCGACATCCCGGGGCCGAAGGATAGTTGGCATCGTCCTGGAAAACACACACACACAGAGTTGACATCGAAGTCAAAGTTTTCACCCCTCGCCGTCTGACAGGAACTATCAAGACTCCTTTCATCTAATTATTTTTTTTGTCACGTTGAAAAATATTAGACTGAAAATATTGCTTTTCTGACGTAAACCATACTCTGAAATTGAAGGCAAGTACAAGGGAGTTAGTCTGAGTCTATTTTGAAACCATTTCATTTTTCTTTGTAATTTACTATGATAAGTACAGCAAAGGAAGTACAACATTTAATTAAGACTGGAAAAGCAAAACAATAATATAACACTAAACCCGTTAATATTTGCACAATAACAAAATATGTGTACATTGCACACCAATGTACAACGAGGCGTACTGTAGTGATATTCATTTTGTTAGCTGTATGTTTATGCACAGTTTTATCAGTACAACTGTACAACGCCTTGATCAGCACTTTTAAAGTGCTATAATCACTATTAGATTATAGTAAATTGTCTATTGGTGACATCCAAATCTAGGTTAAGCAGACATTGGGTGTTCACGTGATTATCTCCCCTTCAACACGGAGGCAGGTAAAATGGCCTCACGTTTGTTAGACTAGAGAAATATAAAGTGATTCCAGAGACGTGTGACCTGAAGTTCTGAACACTTTTCTTGTCAGTAACAATGTTACATGAAAATTAGACGGCAATCAGATTCTTGATGGATAGTCAGGCTTGCTTTGCAGTAAATACTTCAGTCAATGGAACATGTTCCATTCCGAGACCTCAAAACCCATGGAAATTAAGAAATTTCGTTCCTGTATTTTTTTTTTCCAACAATTTGGAGATCCAATTCCTGCCTTGCAGGTAAAGACAAATAACACACTTATCACGACCAAATCTAATTCGGAGCAGGCAAAAAAAAAAAAAAATTGTTGATGATTATCCATATCCATACTGTAGTTAGGCCAAAAGTAAGGATACGGGAATGGAAGCACGCACCAAGCCAGACATCATAAACAGATCAAGTAAGAACAATGACTGGTGTGCAGGGGAGAAAGAACATGAAAAAAGGAGACAAAGGTTATATGAGACTAAGTGTAAATGAGAGGGGAGAGAGAGAGAGAGAGGGAGAGAGAGAGAAAGGGAGAGAGAAGGAGGAAAAGAGAGAGAGGGGGAGGGGTCGTGAGAGTTGAACGCTGAAGAGCGCGATATCTAAATCTTCAGGAGTAGTGAGTTCGTCACACAAAATCGAAAACCGATCTCGAGGAAATGCTAATGTTTGCGGCTATCGGATTTCCAGGCAGAGCTGTTGCTTCAAAAACAGTCTGGGAAAAGGCAAACTATAAATATACAAAGGAAAGAAAGAAGGGAAAGAACAAAATTTAGCGAAAATGGGAGATAGATTGCGACCTTTCTTCTTGCGTAAGTCGTCATCCTTGCCGGCATCTGTGATCTGGCCACAGTGTGGATCAACATGAACATTATTTTTTGGCTGTTGGCCGCATCAATATTGATTTTATGAAGGGTGGATGTGCATGAAACCGATCCACTTCCCTATTCATCAAATATTTGGAGATCGTTCACTGCCGACAAAAGAGTCGGATTATACCTGTCTGAATAATACGGAATTTTCCTGCTTTTACTCTCTTTTTCCTTCGTCCTTCTCTCTCTCTCTTTCCCTGTGTGTATTTCTTGAAGGGCAGTTAAATTTTCTTCTGTATCCGCTTAATTCGTTCCTTCTTTTCTTCAACGACAGTGTTTTGACGGCAGAATAGCCCGTGGAAACACCCGATGTAATCCGTTTTATCACAAGGGAGCCGGTCTGTGGCTGCATTGTGCGTTTCATCGGCCATTCTTGGTCTCTTTTCCCCGAGCGCGCCGCCGGGTGATCCGATTTGGATCCACTGAGCTACTTTTTTTAACGTCGTCTGCCCCAGTGTAGAAACGGCCCTGGTGCCTCTTACTATACGGGACTTTAAGTATAGCAAGGTTGATGCCGCCAGAGAACAGCTTAGGGAGTACCGATTAGGAATATTGTCGTTCACATGCATTTTTCGTAGATAGATGATGAATTTACGATCATTTAAGAATCTGCCGTCTGTCATTGTTGAGACGTTGTTATTGTTACCGATTGTTTCTCTACTCCTGAGAGCGTCTGACAGTCTTCACAAGATCACTCTCAAGGCACAAACTATTCAAAAGTTTCTCATCTACACTTGCTTCTCACCTTTGTCGATGGAGGATGGTTGGTTGTGAATGACCAACTGACACGACTGAGCAAACTATTTTTGATCGATAATGTATATGGTAGCTCTAGCAGGAAGCCTGTCATCCGGTCGTCCATAGTTGGTGAAACTCGCGTGTCTATAACATCACCCGCCATTCACGATGTGTTTGGGCCCAGACGATCGAGCGCAAAATAATCTGACAACCAGGTTATCATATTTCCCTTCAGGGATGGAGTCGATGGAGCCGAGAGGTATAACGAGACAAACGATGGTGATATACTTCGATGGTGGAGAGAGAGAAGGAGGTTAGAGAGGAGAGGGAGAGGAATGATGACGGGGAGAGAGAGGGGAAGAGAGAAGGAAGGAAAGGGATACGCATGAATCTATAAGGTACTCGCCTTACAGATCGATAATTGCTCCATAATATTACGCGGCCAAACGTCGTGACATGTCGGCGGCCATCTTGTCAAGTAGCTTGTCTCCAGGCGTTTCGACGTATATACCGTTAGTGCTGGAATAAGCTGATTGCGTTTGCTCGTGTAGTCATGAGAAATACCCAGTTTGTCTTATGGGCTTAGACATTTACATTAAGCAATTTTTTGTCTTACCTTGGCGTTCATTTGCGTTCGAATCAACAGTCATACTAAGTTTTATCTAAAAGTTGCAGAATATGAAGTAGAATGTATACAGCTGGTGTAATAAAACATGTTTTTGTACGGTTAGTCTTCAAGAGTACGACAACAGAGATCAGTTCATCAGAATAAAACTTTTGAACTCCTTTCCACTTCCAATCTATAGTAACATGATATAACTAGTTTAAGTGTTTCTACTTTTTTCATAACTACAGTTGTTCCAATCACAATGTTCTTCAACATTATTACAATCATTATCATCATTATTGTTTGAGTTTGAAGTGAAATATCTCAGGGTCTTGGTTTGAAGGCTACCCAAGTTTGAGACGGTCACTATCTCACATCATGCAACGAGGTACTCGTCGTCGGTTTGCCCAAAGGCCTGGGGCGATTCTTGGGGCGATTTCTACCAGGCCGATTTACCACGGTCTCGATGTCTAAAGACTGATGAACAAATTCCCTTCTTCATAAAAGGTGTTGTTATTGATTCGCATTACCCTCTCGTTTGGGAATGGTGTCTAAATCCCGTCGCTCATTCACTTTATACTCAAAGGTGTTTCTCGCTTACTCCAGTCTCCCCACAGCGCTGAAAGTTATCACCGATAGCTTGCACTTTGATGGATCCCCTAGAGGACAAAAATAATGGAATAACAACCCCGATATCGCAAAAAAAAAGTGTGTGAAGTAAGCTATTTATACGAATATCATTGAATAATTCGTTTTCATAAATTTCTTGAGGAGTGCGTCAGCGTGCAGAAATCAACCTTCTTGGACCATTCCCTAAATAGTTATATATATATATATATATATATATATATATATATATATATATATATATACATATATATATATATATATATATATATATATATATATATATATATATATATATATATATATGTATATATATATATATATATATATATATATGTATATATATATATATATATGTGTATATATATATATATATATGATACATATATTACTCATTTCTCTACATTTTTTTTCTTTCATTGTGTGTTTCATAATAAATGGTTGGATATAACGTGACGACCAGATTATCTAGTATGCAGGCCAAAAAAAAAAAAAAATTAAATAACAAATGCCAATGTCAGGTTATTGAGCGGTTTAATAAGATGAATATGATGACGATGAATGGAAATGATAATCATGAAAATAATAGTAGTGAAATGATGAAAAGAGGTCATTTTCAGCATTCACCTCTTGAAAATTTCAATGACTGAAGTTAAATGTTGTTGCCAGCACCAGGTAATGATAATGGAAATTTCTTGTATTCGGGCTAAAATGTTGCAAACTCTTTGGAAATAAAAAACAACAACAACAACAACAGCAAGATAAGATTGGTACACACAATAACTGGTCCTATTAAGTGAACTATCAAGAAAAATGCAACTTTTGCACACATGTGACATATGCTTCGTAAGTGTTCCATGCACGTACTGCTTATGTAGGGATAACAAGATAAACAGAATGTCAATATTTGCCTACGTAAAAGTTTTACAAGTGTTTATTGTCAGGTACATCGATTGTTCTTTCCGATAGGTTTGAAGCGTCTCATGTAATTGCCCATTAAGGATAAACATGAGAATATGTTTGAAAATATGCCACCATGGCATTTGACATGTCAGAACAAAGTGGAGGATCACTCCATTGTAATCTGCGACGTTTTCTCTAAAATTCTATGAAGTGTTCGAAGAAACTTGTCTGATGATATACAGGTTGAGGTCTTCCAGGAGACGGAAGACAAGAAGACATCTTTCAGTACGTGTGTATCCGACAAGATAAGTGTTTCGCATCACGTAATCTAATTTTGTCGATTCATATTGATTAGATTACGATTCTACCCCTCTACGTAATCTCGCTAATTAGATCAAGAATTGAGGCAGTGGTTTTACAAATATCGAGAATAATCATGCCATGTTTTAGAACACTCGCTGTCATGTGCGTCCCCGATACCTTCTTAAACCCATTACACTAAACTTTTGGCACAACCATTAGTCTTATTTTTCTCCCTTCTTCTCTTGGTCTCTCTCCCTTTCTCTCTCTCTCTCTATGTCTCTCTCTCTCCACCGTCTTCCTTCTCCGGCATAGCACTGCCATTTTCTCTATCTCAGTCTGTCGTGTTTGCAATTAGCGCCTTCGACGGAGAGAGACCGCCCAATTAATTCATTACAACGATCGCTAGCAATTAGGCTTAAAACACCATGTATGAGACACTAATTCCATGAGGTAAAGGACTGAAAGAAGAGCAAAGAAGATCTGGAGAAATTACACTCACTAGTCGAAAGGGGAGAGGCTAAAAGCATCGACAAACTTGTCTTCATTTTCACTACCCAGCGTAGAATGTTTTCTGATCGCAGGTTTGTACCACACAACTTGTGCCCCCCCCCCCCCCTCCACGTCTCTTTATCGTGACACGAAACTCTTTGTTCGCAAAGCTTGACAACTATAGCTAGGGCGTATTTTCAAGTAAATGCAAGCTTCTCGCCTCTACACACGTTTGGCCGATGCATCCGAATATTGATTTGCAGCACTAGTCGGAATAATTTTCCTTTCTTCTGTGACGACATGAAACTTTGCGCATGACATGCAACACCGCAAGTGTAATTAAATTTGCCCGGTAAATGCCACGATTATGAGGGGTTAGTCAGGAAGGATCTGTTGCTAACAAACGTACCCACGCACACATACAACACATACACACACACACAACATGCATACACACACACACACACACACACACACACACACACACCAACACTGCCTTTAAAGAATCAACTGACCGTTTCCATGTGGTCAACAAGGTAGTAGTAAAATCCCCAATAGCTTTACTTTGACATATTCTGCATACTTGACTTGTAATTGTGCGAGTGAAGAGGAGAAAGTGATTAAAGTTCACATCTACCGTAGAGGCTAGAAGCCTTCGTTGATGTCATATACTCATATCTGATACGTGCTATGGCACATGATGATATTTTGCGGGCACTTCGCGGTTTGTTCTGCTACATCACTATTCTTCCGTTCCGCGCAGACGACCGAGAATCGGAGCTGCGAAAGCTATCTGCTGTAATGCGCGTGCATCTTCGGCGCGCCTCATTAGCAGGGTTATATATCCAGCTAATTGCTGACGCTAACGATGATGCTTTTACTGGTCCCTCTGTTAGATCTATTGAGGTAACTCCCCGTGAATTAGTGCCGAGTTTCGCGATTAATGATCGGTCGTGGTATGCGGGGAAACAGTCGTAGACGGCAATCCCACCACCCAATGAGGCATAACATCACGGCACTGACTGTACACGTGTATATTCAAATCGCAGCAGGGATTGTTTATTTCGATTTGTTTGCAAAATTTCGGTGTACTTGGAATACCTGGGGGTTTTTTTACGTTTTGTTTTTGTAGGTAAAGTTATTCAAGTTGTGATTTGTTTTGTTTTGTTTTTTTTTTTTTTTTGCTCTGACCATCATTATTAGAGTCAATTACATCTGATGAGCTGAAGAAACCCTGTTAAACCAATGAATTAGCGCTTGAGAATTTGCGAGGGAATCTGAGAGGACGCAAATCCCCTAACAGGAAAGGATAATCCACAAATTGGAGCACCAACTTGGTTTACCCGAGTACACCAGTTGAATATGGCATAATCCGTTCCAGACCGTGGGGTCAGTTGTTTGTGATGCGTTTTGTGCCACCTTGTTTTGTATGGGACCCATTTCCCTCTTCTGCGAGTAATCTGCCTGAGTGTAGGCACAGAACTTAGCTAAGGCGAGGTAAATTGGAAGCGCATTATAGGATTGCTACTGGTGATTATCTAGTCCGTTGTTGCCACAGTAGCTGATGTATTCTTTTGTTTTCTTTCTCTTAAAGCTCTTCCAATTAAAAACCTATATTTTATTCTTGTGTTGGCTTAGAGAAACAAAAAGAAACAAGCCCTGCTGGCAATTTGGTAAAAACACATCTCTGGGTTGGTGTAATTTGAATTTTCCTACTTTGTAAGACAAATTTCTGCTGGCGAGCATTTCTACCATGTTTGCCTGCAGTAAATTACTCTACTTCGTGTCTCCACTTGTCCTTTTTCTTTCTTCTTTGTACCCTTCATCTCCTCCACCTCCTCCTCCTTTTGTCCTTTACGTCCCCCGCTCTCCAATTTCACCAATCGGGATCTTTATTACCAAGAAAAGAAGATCTGGTCCTTCTCGCTTTATATCTATATCACAAAATGTGTCTCTAGTAAAATAACGATAATAAAGGAAATGCTAACAACAATAATGATGATACTAATAAAGATGATGATAAAAGTGAAAGTAATACTAGTATTTGAGTTGACTTCTAATCATAGAATAACAATAGATGAGTATCGTAATCATCATCATTAATAATACAATACTACTATTGCCCTACTCTTGAGTATATTTCTAAGGATAGTATCTTCAATGAATGCATCTGCACTGCTCCTACAGATGAGCTCTGATCTTAATTCTAACTAACAAGCATTGCAAGGTACCTATTTTTACATCACGAGTGGTTTTGTTGTTACACCCCCTTGCCTAAGATTAGTGTGAACACACCGCGCGGGATGCGAACTGAGGCTCTCACTTTTCCGTGTTCTTGAGCCTGAACCACAACGCTCATAAAGGGATTGTATAGTATTGGTTGAGATAAGGATTCAGCTCTTAAGTTTTTGCGAGATACGTAGAAACCACTTTATCAAATGTTAAAGAGCATACAATTCTAAGAAAATCTGTTTTGAAATGGCTGAGATGACCAAAAACAAAGTAAAACAAAATGACCCTGATAGAAGGTGGGTCCCACCTGTTACTGTGATCGCTTTGTTTGGATATATCAGCCATTACAAAACAAAATTTCATCAAATAAACGTTGAACTCCTCATAGAATTATTATGTTCTTTCATATTTCATCAGAGGTTTCTTGTTATCTCAGAATATCATCAGAAAAAAAAAACACGTTGAAAACCTAAAGCCACATCTTAACCGAAAGTATTTAATCCCTTTAAATTATATTATATAGAGAGGAAAGTGTGTCCGTATAGCTTGGTATGATTCAATTCAATTCAATTCAAACTTTATTTCATTCTTCGAAAAGAACATAAACATTTCACTTTCTTTGGTAACAGAGAATAAGGTTACATAATCAAAACAAAGTAAATTGAGAAAACATAATTGTGGAACCTTGGGGTAACAAATGATGTTGTAATGAAAATTGACTGAAGTGATATAGACGATATAACATTACACAAAATATCGAAAAAAGGAGGACCCACTAAAAAAGCAATGCTTGTAGAATGTGGGCCCCTCAGGTACAGAATGTCACTAGAAAATGAACTGATGCAAAAAGGGGAAAAAATTGGGAGTAAAGTCAGATTAAAAAAAAAAGTCTGGAAGCCCAATAAGAAGACAGAGTAACAGACAGACACACATACACAGGCGAATGAACATTAAACGAGACTGGGACGACAAAACTTATAAAGGGGGACTTAAATACAAGACAGAACGAGACAAGACTGTCATAACAGGAAGACAATACAACGGACAGAAAGGCAAAACAGATCCAGCGACCCTCGACAGAACTATATCGAAAAAATAATGAGATGCGTGGAAAGGATACGGAAATATGGAAAAATAGAGAGAAATAGATGCGGAAGTAATACAAGTAGAATCGAATCTACTCAGTAAGTGTCTCAGGACAGCAGGGACGAGAAAAATATGTGACAGTATATCATTGGTAATCAAAATTCTTCGAAAAGAAATTAGAATGAGCCAACACGCTGATTCCATTCTGTAGGAACATAACATTGCAATAAGAAAGACATTGCATAACATTGCAATAAGATGATAATTATGTACTGAACCAGTCTACAGTCAGGTACGGTATAGTTGAACCTATATACCTTTGGGACTGTGGATTTACAACTCCGTTTTGCTGATATTTTAATTGGTGTTCGTTTGTAGAGCTCTCTGGTGATTTGGGGCTAAGAAAAAACAAACAAACAATCAAAAATTAGCAGTGATTGATGAAAGTGACAAATTACGTATATTAAACAAAGTGATTAACCCTCCCCGGCCAACTGCACACTGCACAAATCATTTATAGAAATAAAGGACTTGATAACATAAGGCAATGAACCCAGAATATTCACTCTCCTGTTAAGTAATCGTTTGTTCCGCCAATACTCTTTCTGCAATCAATTCTTAACAGGAAACCAAAATCAATAGCGGAAATGTATGGTATATCAACCACAGAATGGATTCCGTCATTCTATAAATTCCTGGCATGGAAACATAAATCGATCTTTTCAGCTTCTTTCCCTCTCTCTCTCTCTCGTTACCTTTTTTTCCCTCTCCTTTCTTTCTCTTTCTTGGTCGCTAACTTTATTTCTGACCAAAAATCCAGCTTGTCAGATGCACGCAAAATAAAATCAAAGCAATCCTAATGAAAACGATTGGAAAATGCCGCCTTGCCACCCCAGTTTATACCACTTCTTGATTTTCCCAAACAGTACCAAAATAACCACACAAAAAAAGCCCAACAACAGACGTCAAATAAAACACCCTTACTGAATACAATAAAAATAAACACACACACACACACACACACACACACACACACACACACACACACACACACACACAATACGTTTGGAAATACTATACACGGTCGATCATTCACAACAGCGAATGGATGTTGCCCCTTCACACACACACACACACACCCACACCCACCCACACACACACACACACACACACCATATTCATTTTAAAACTGGAATGATGAAGAATAAAATTGTAAAAGCAAAGATGGCATCGAAAATCCTTAAAAAAAACACGAATAAGATCGTGATGATGATGATGGTATAATAGTGTTCTTGATGATAACACCAAGGTAGAGGATAAGGAGGACGATGAGGAGGCCCCCTTTCATAGCAACGATGATGATAATGAGGATTTCTGGATGCAGCAGCTGATAATGATAATAATAATATGGAGTGAGGGTTGTATTATTGGTTGATTCAAATAAGCCTCCATATAACCTCCCCTCCTTGCAGATCCTTACAGCTTTACCAGGATTTTTTTTTTTCATATTTTCCTTCATTCCTAAATTCGTCGCTTGGTAGCGCTTCTTCGGCCTCCAGCTTTAAGCGAAGGTCCACTCTTTCTAAGCCTCTCAGATGACATAAACCAAATCCAAAGCTTTTAAAAGAGTTGCTGCACTGTCCGCCAACCTGAGTAAACATGGTAAATTAGAGACGATCTCATATCATCTCATTTTCCTTCCATCGACTGTATATTGAGGGAAAAAATCACGACTGTATGAATTTAGCAAGCTAAGACGCCTGTAAACAGGCAATGGTGCCGTTCATGCGTCACTCTAACGGTAAGGCATTTACTATATCCATGCCAAAAAAGGGAATAAACTTTGGAGGATTTTTCTTGGTTTATTTTATCTGCTGCTTTCTCTCTTTCAGACAGAGGGTCATTGCTTGATGCGACGATTAAAGGTAAAAGGGGGAAGATCAAAACAGTAATCACGATTCTTTGGAAATATTCTACAGTTCCAGAAAGATAAATCTCTCGATGTAAACTAGTTTAGAATATTAAATATATAATAGAATATAAATGTCTGTTGTGTATCTTTTTAAAGTGGTTTTCATCAGTCAAAAAAAAAAACAAAACACAAAGCACCAAATACACGTTTGCTCTTCCCACTCTTTTTGGTTTAAAGTGTAATATTTCAGTCTCAACACCTCAAGATTTTGCTCATCACAATTCTGCACTCCAAGAGCAAGAGGTGGACGCTGTGTCTGTTTTTTTTTTAAATGTTCACGAATGAAGGTTGACTTGGAAGTAGAAAACACCACTTTTTGGGTATATCCGAAACCATTTTATCATTCATGACGTCACAAGGGTATTTATAGACGATGGTATAACAATCATACTTACGGACGCATGAAAGAAGAATTAAAATCACATTATATTGTAACACGTGTACCATGGCATATAATTGTTCTCAATGCTACCATTTCTTTTTCCGAATGTGCAATCTACTCTCTCCCCCATCTCTGCCCCCCCCCCCCTTTCGCTCTCTGTCTTTGCTCTCAAATGTTCACAAACCTTGGCATCATGCTTGCACGCACATGCGCGCTGATATCGTATGTTGCAGCTCCCCGGGGTGTCGGCATTTGCCCCCGCCGCCTTTGTTGTTCTTGTTTGGACGGGGTATTGTGAGCGCCAGTGATACCCCAGCCAACAAAGGGCCCAGTTTTCTGCCCCCTACTACTGATACAGTCGCCCCTGCCGATAAAGATTCTCGAGATTCCAGCCCCCTCAAGCAACCGGCTTGTGAAAATACCACCGCGGCGGTTCGGGGTTTGTAAGAGGCGGCGAGCGATAGGGGTAAGGAAGAGAGAAGGGGAGCGCCTCGGCAGTGGACCATCCAGGTCTATCAGACCGCGTATTTTGAACTGTATACGTATCCAAAGCCTCTAGCTGTGAATAAAGGCTACCTTCCATATCCCCATCGTGGGGATTTCGTAACGAAATACTCCCATTTTGCTTCCTTAAAGATTTGTGTCTTTTCTTTTTGATCTGCAAAAATTTCGTATCCTCACCTTCCCTTACTCGCTTCCTCTCTCTTTATGTTGGTCTCTCTCTCTCTCCCGCTCCATCTCTCTCTGAGCTACATTTTAATTTCCAGCGCAATATCTATTTCAGCATCTGTTTAGGATGAAATGGAGATACGAACGGATTAGAGTCTTGATTGGGATTCGAGCACCTTGTCGCACAAACATTGAGTCCTAGTGCAAGGGCATGAACAGACTGAGAAGGGGATGGAAAAAGAGGAAAAAGAGAGACTTTCATGGAGAGAAAGAAGAGTGAGAGAAAGTTCCCCCCATCGTTACTAACAGGTCTAACCACCGTAACCTACCAACTCATATTTGAAGTTGGGTCTGTCCCAATCTTACTGCGGATGAACTAAAATTGCAAAGATAATATACGAGATATGCTTAAGCATAATTATTCACATTTCGTCCTTCTCCTGCTAAGATATACTATAAAGAAAGCCAGGAAATAAAGTACTTCATGCCTTTTGTGGTAAAGTAAAAAAAAAAAAACTGTTAAAGTTAGATAACATTATACGTTACAATGAACTCTAAATATATTTCCCATCCGCCATAGCAAAGGAAAAGATTTAAACTTCTTAGGCAGTAAAAGTCATTCGAAACTTAAGCTTATTTCAGAGTTTTTGAGTAACTGAACAAATGAATTTAAGGGCAAAATTTAAGTGTAAAAGTATAATTTTCTGAGCGCATGAAGACAGTACAGACAGTTACTGCACTGTGAAGTTTCAAAACTGTTAACATTATATCATATGAAGCATAGATCCCGAATGCTCGAAAATCGGGACCAGTAATGAAACATGGAGGATAATTTCACCGTTTAACTATGAAACTTGAAATTGTGTATGTCAGATCATTTAACCAATTCTACATTGGTTTATATATTGCGTATTTATTTTGTGTGCATCCTGGTAACCAGAAAAGATGTTACTGTTTCAGTAGATATTTGACTCGTATTGGAAAAGTGAGTGGGACTGTTCACGCATTCGATTCCTATTTGTGATAACTATTGAAGAGAATCAGTCTAATAATTACTTCGTATTCTTTGTCCCGTATAGTCAGCCTTACAGTCAATTCAGCAGGAGTGTATATCTATTTCTTATTTTATTGGAGAAGTAAAATAGAGAGAAAAGTTGAATTTTGAAGGTTTAAACAAATATGAACTCTCTTGATTCCTTAGATTGAGATGAGGGACAAATCCAAGTTTAATTTTCGATTTGTCCCTATAAACCGTAATCTCGTAGATTGATTTCCGATCTAAGGAATTTAGAGAATATATATATATATATATATATATATATACATATTAATACAGAGAGAGATGAATAATCAGACATAAAAATAGAGGTGCAGCGTCCCAAGAGCTCTCTATTATGGTATAGATGACATATTATAGAGAAAGGGAAATGTGAGTTTGATTCAGTGGCGAAAGTAAGGACTAAGATTGTGCTTAGGTTCTCTATACATGCTTCTGGCAGAATGTAGGCCGTAATGATCGAGACTCAATCACTGAAGGATCAATAACATACCGAGTGGTTCACCCTGCTCAACGATTCATTCATTTGAATTATCCATCCGCCCTCAGTCTTGTCCATTACCGCTGCGACTAATGTAACACAAGGAGGAAAAGAAAGTATTAACGTTGGTGGATCGTGCTGAGTAAAAACACGTGTTTGCCAAGACGACATCCCTGAAACCATTCGATCTTCGTTGTTGTTGTGATTTCCTCGAACGCTCTGCTCCTCTGCCACCTTGTTAGATTGCCATTAGAACTGTACGGAATATCTCTCTTAAGCATCGAATGTAAGTGGGGTATAGAGCGGGTTAAGTATGTGTTTCTTTCGTCGCAAAATCTTTTATGTATACCGTAGTTTGCCGAAGGCTTTTGCCCTTTGCATCGTGTGCCGCTCCCCAGATCTCTAAGTCCCGTGATTTAGGTTGTACGATAGCACAGATTAAGAGTAACTTATCTCATCGTATCCCTAACACCAATTCGGGCATTATCTCTGCTGATATGCTGAGAAAATACAAGCGGAGTGGAGAATAAAAGAGGGAGACTCGGGTAGAGAAATAGATGGATTCTCTCTGGGCACTGTCGTTACCATCATCTTCATCATCGCTTCATCAAAGCCAACCGACCCGGTTACACCTGTAGGTCGAATTAAGCCATATCCTAATGACACTGCAATCTCGAATGAGGCAATAACCACAGTCATATTACGCTGTCTAACCCTCACTAAAAACGATACCATGCCACATTACCTTCTCTCCCTCTCTCTCTCTCTCTCTCTCTCTCTCTCTCACACACACACACACACGCACACACACACACACACACACACACACACATTTTGTTCCTTTTTCTCTGTCTCTCCTTCATTTGTCGTCTGCTCCTAAGATCCATGGTAACGTGAGTGCTAGAAACATTGCCTTTTTGACCACTCTGAAGCCCATTTTACTCGCCATACCTCAATTTCATGCAAGTTCGTTTTCTCTTCTCTTTTCAGTCTTTATCATGACTATGCTTGTATTTGAAGCATCCAACTCATGTTAATGGCATCATGCATCACCATTGTTATCGTAACGCTATCGTTTTATTATCTGAATTTTAATACCATTATTGTACAATTATTGTTATTATCATTATTATTGTCATCATTATTATTGTTGCTACCATGACTACTACTACAATTACTATCATCATCATTATCATCATCATCATCATCTTCATCATTAGCATTGTTATTATCAGTATTATGCTATCATTATCAACCGGTACAATTAATATCTTTATGATCATTGTCGTTATCTTTCCTCGTATATGAATATGTAACAAGAAATTCTTTTTAAAAATGTGTGTCGTGTGTGCAGTAATCTTAAAGACACAACATCAAAATTGAGTACAATAAGGTAAATGGAACTACAGAAAATCATCGTCTATGACTGACAGAGTTTTAGACTGTTACCTTCAAATTATGCATTTTTTATTTGATTTTACTTTTATTAAGAAACGGGATGTGCGTATACAGCCAAAGGTTTGAATGATGATATCAGGACTCCACAAATCGAACCAATGACTACCATGATTTTTGTCTTCTGTGGGCAACGTTGGCTTAATAGAGAGAGAGGGACGAGTTTTTTATGAGACATTGGTTAAACTATACTTGCAAATAAGGAGCTGGCGTGACGTGCATGCTCGGAAAAGGAACAACGCCAATGTTACACTATTCGCGTTGTCGTCACTGGATATGAACACATTATTCACCTGGTTTTGAAACAGTGGGACGTTTGTTTACAGTGCCCTTTGAAAGGAGGGACTATTTGGCTGAATTCCTTTCTATGGTGAAGGACACGGGTAATAGGATAGCTATTGAAGAGCTGTTGACACCGGCGAGTACGGTCAGTTCAGAAAGCTCGGTTTGATGTATCGTCACCGATCCTTGCTCGGAGTGGCCGTGAATGCAAACCGATCAAAGTGATGGATCGCAGTAATGTTTGTGACACCTTCGAAAATTGTTACCAACAAACAAACTATTGATAGTGTTTACGATTGTACAATTACCAAATCTATCAGCCTTGCGAGCTATTCAACTCGATCTTAAGGAAGAAAACTGAGAAATGACAGTATGCCTCAAAATACGTGTTTGAGTGACATCTGATATACTCGTGATCAATCGTGACCGAGGTGTGGATAATTGGGACAAATGGCCTCATTTTACGAGACAATTCAAGAGTGATTTCTGTACTTCATCTTCCGCCAGATGTACAAGAGCGCCAATGTGAGACCATGCAAGTGATGACCTTATTCATCTTCGGTGCTTTTTTAACATGTCTACATCGATTAAATCGAGATACTCTTGTCATACAGCAGCATTAAAATTGGAGCAAACTGGCCAAAACAAACTGACGTCTTTTACATTGCGAAAACTTTGTGAATGCATGACCTGTGTATTCTCTTATCATTATAAACATTAAACAAAAGTGCAGTTGATTTTTGATTAAAGACATTTATGTTTATTTTCTCTTTTTCAGATAAAAGTATCAACGACCGTCGAGACAGCCATGAAGGTCTGGACGAAAACGACGACGACATCCTTCACGACAGCGGGGCTTCGTCACCCGACGAGGGTGGCCGAAAGTCTGCAGGTGAGCTCATCGGCAAGGAAAACGGTGTCAGCGCTGGTGGAGCCGAAACTCTGGGCGGTGGTACCAATGGTAACGCAGGCAGCAAGAGTCGTCGACGTCGGACGGCCTTCACCAGCGACCAGCTCCTGGCACTCGAGAAGGAGTTCATCAGCAAGAAGTACCTGACGCTCAGCGAACGCGCACACATTGCGCGCTTTCTTCAGCTCAGCGAGGTGCAGGTCAAGATCTGGTTCCAGAACCGGCGAGCCAAGTGGAAGCGACTAAAGACCCACTCGTCCATCCTAGGTGGCGGTAATCGGGGTGGAGGAAATGGCGGCGGAGGCAGTGGTGGCGGCAGCGGAGGAGGCGGTAACGGCAACTCCAAGCTCGTTGTCCCGATCCCAGTACATGTGAATCGCTTTGCTGTCCGGTCGCAGGAGCAATGCCGACCAAGAATGGTAGAACCGATGGGGCAAGGATCTCAACACCATCACCATCTCTTGTCTCATGGTCCTTCCCCCGGCACGCTCGGCTCGCCAGAGGGAATAGGTGCTCTACGAAACAGCATTACGTAATGGAGACACCCGTCAGACTGCAGTGATTTTCTTTCTAATGAACAAGAAGAAATTAGGTTTGAAAACTCCACTGTTCGGTTGCAAAGCATACAGTACCAAGGCATGTTTCTATAGGACTTTTTGACATCCCTTGCAAGTAGTTATGTTGCAGCTGATATTTAAGTGTTAACCATGAGGTCGTATCGACTGTCATACATTGCTTATTCGTCATCTGGAATCTGTGCTTACCCCGTGGAGAGCATGCGTTAAATAGGCGAACACATACATACCAATTACAAGAGCACAGGCAAAAAGAAGCACACACACACGCACACACACACACACACACACACATGGGCTTCATACATACATACCTACTGATATACATATTTGCACTCTCAGCGATGAGTGTATTAATTATAGCTAATATCCGTACATCCATCCACGTGTGTTCTGTGACGAACATTTCGACACTCTACAAATTGAGTTTTAACTTCATAATTTCACTAAATGATATCTTGTAGTAGAAATGGTGGATAGATTATAAGATGAGAATAGCATTTAGCCCAAGGAGAATTGCAGGCTGCTCTGAATTTCTTCATATCACGGGAATACTTTATTTGCGTCATGGGGTTTTCAAGACGTAGAAATATGGGGGCGCTGTGGTATAGTCGATAAGACTCTCAGCTTCCAATCGGAGGACCCGAGTTCGATTCCCAGTGCTGACATCCTTGAACAAGATGTTTTTTACCCACCACGTTCCTCTCGACCCAGGTGTATAAATGCGTACCTGGCAACGCTAGGGTAATAATAATGGCAGGGCCCTCTGGTAGAGCAGTGGCAACACTAAAGAAGCTACCCTGGGTAAAGAAGACATTATCATGATAATAAATGTAAATGTCATACGCAACCCCAAAGATGTGTAATCAATAATGTTGCATGGGAAGCACAAGGTTTTGCTGAGATCACTTCTATGAAAAACGAGACAAAAAAGTCGAATTACATTCTTTTTTTTTTCAATTAATGGAAGAAAGTTGACGTGCGAGTGAACCGTTTTTCCTATGTCAGGAAATATTATACGATAGTTGGACAATTAAAACTGACTCCGAAGTTGAATGTGCAATAAATCAATAGTGAGAGAGATGATATATATTTCTGTTCATCTTTGTCTCTTTCCCTATCTCTCTCTCTCTCTCTCTCTCTTATTTTATCTGAGCCAATGTGTGTATTGTAACTTTTGTACATCATTAGACTGATACTGCGATAGGAAATAGCGGTGTTTCAATCATTCGACGGGAATGGTTTCATGAGAAATTTGGTTAAATCAGATTAATCTAATCAATTTCTTTTCGCAACGAATATTACATTGTGGGCATTTTACATGTATGCACACTGTTTCAGAATGATGAACTATCAATGTCGACGATAAAGAACGAAGGAAGAAAAACTAAAAAAAAATTTCCAGACACCAAAAACTGAAAGACACAGACCAAATCGCTATTCTAAGATCAAGCTGCTTCAGTTTTAGTATAACAGTTTTAACAAGACTGCTTATAATGCAATCAGTTCACGTTTTAGTCAGCAACATTCGGGATATTAATCAAAACTACAATAAAAAGAAAAATCTCGTAACTCATAGAGACTTCTGAAACACTAATTCTTGATATTTAGCATCAGTGCGTTTGCAAACTTGATTCTTGCATGAGTGCATGGAATTTTCAGACAAGACATCATCAGGCTTGTTTTTAATGATTTTCAATAAACTGGTAAAAATACAATGCCTCGATGGACTCGGAATGGCTGAATCATGATAGAATCACTGTGCAAACTGTTTGGTATCGACAAAACAAGCCAAAAATACCATACTCTTTAATACCTTACTGTTTTCAGACTTTCCTCACGTTTTATTTGGAATGAGGACAATCACTATAATCAGAAAGAAGAGATAACGTTTGGACTCGATATATACATGTTGCAGTGAAAGTTTCAGTATATCTGGTGGGACCCTTTGAGTAGTTGCCAATGTGTTCACCATCTGTTGTTGCTCTGAATTCGGACTGTGTCTTAGTGGTGTACGTCGTTTCTAATTACTGTAAATAGAATCATTAATTTATCGCGTAAATTAAGAGCAGCGTTTTCTGAGAGCAGTCACACTATAATAAAGGGAAGGAAGGATGAAGAGAAATTAAAATTGACATCAAAATGATGATGGTGCTATTTGAAATATCTTGGTGTTTGACAACGTGCCGTTTTTCTTGCGTACGACTTAGCCTCTTTATGGTTCTTTTTTGTTGTTGTTTATGAATATATCCCAATACCCAAAGTTTAGTGGATTCAACATACAAAGTCATGCACACACGCACACAATACATAAAAACAAGCAATGTTTTCTCTCTACATACCTTATGGATGTAAATGAGTAGCTAATATATATATATATATATATATATATATATATATATATATATATAATATATATCATATATATATATATATATATATATATATATAAGTACATATATACATAACACACAGGCACGCACACACACACACACACACACACACACACACACACACACACATACACACATTATATATGCAGAGAGAAAAAAATTCAGGGTCATATCCAAAGTCAATATGAAGACTGCAATTAGAAACAGACACTAATCCAGCACCATATATTATGAGATTAAAGTGACCCAAAATATACTCTAGTAGTGCAATTTTTGTCCATACTAAACCAAAATAAATAGTCAGTCACTCTGTTATCTAAGTATAAACAAAGTGAAAAAGAAATGGTGAACAAACGGAAAAACCAGCCCAAATCACACACACACACACACACACACACACACACACACACACAAACAAATGCTATTATATTTTGGCTCAAAAGTGTCCTCTACTGATTGGATGAAAGTGTTTCACGTGGTTTTTGTGCTATTTTCGACTTTTTAAAAAATTTTGGCATGATTGATACTCCATGAATACTGTTTGGAATATGACGTCATTTTTATGACGACATTTTCCAAATAACAAAATATTTGGGAAATGATGTCACACAGCAATTCTGACATCACAAAGGAATTGTAACATCGCGCGCTATTTCGTACAGTCACTTCGTGAAATTTAACGAAGCAATTGCGACATGGCGCCCTGCTTCTTATTACTGTCACTGTAACATCCCTCCACCACACGACTTCTCCACTCATTTCCCCCTTCAATTGTTAAGATTTATGATCCAAAATATCAAACAAAATACTAATATACTCTGCCTAATCTCGGTGCCTCCAATGGTACTATTTTTGGAGTCACCTCTGTCCATAGTTTTAACCAGAAACTCTCAGGGCAAAAATATTATTTTGTATACTACATGTGGTCTCTGGTGCTGATTATCGCATCCATGTTATCCTGTTTGAAAGGTTATCACTCAGCAAGCAAATCCGTGCACACGTTGTACATGCTGAAGTCCAGTCCCTGCAGTTCAGCTGTATAGCGTCGCTCTCTCGACCACGCAGACGGGAATGACAAGCTCGCAAATTGATTTACCTGTTCTTCTCTGGCTAATATCCCTTCCCTCCTAAATCAAGACGTCGCCGTACGGTAAAGCAGTTGGCGGAAATCGGCGTCGCGTGAAAGAATGCGACAGGCGGAGAAGAAGCTCCACGGTCGCTCGGTATACTCCGTGAGTCGAACCCGTTCCAGACGACGGGTCCCCGAGAGGCATGGCGCTCTGGTAGACACGATGCCCCCTCAGAAGACCCGTGACATCTTGTTTCATCTCCAGTAGACAGTGTTCTTCAAACTTATGCATGTCTCTTTACCATGATTATCATTGACTGTTTAGCTCACATGCTTCTTTCGATTCTATATAATTCGTTTTACATACATAGTTATAGAAAAGTCATATATCCAGTGCATATCACGTCTGCCAAATACATGTATGGATTCAAAATGAATGAATGTGTATCAAATCCACTTAAATTCATTAAACTAGATCAGGCCAATGTTTCACTGTACAGGCAATTATACATATTATGATCGCTGGCTGGAATAATGCGATTTTCTATCAAGTTCTTTTCCAAAATGAAGTAGGCCTACTGGTACCGAGATAATCCTTAATCTTTCTGTAGATTAGCCAACACCTTGCCAGATCTAGATTATTTCAAATTATACCATGTGCATTTTAGCCACATACGTAGAATTCTAGAGAAGCGAGTGAGATGGATAGCTTGGCGGCCTAACCAGAAGCCTCTTAGTTTGAGACTGTTTTCACGGTAGACCTGTTCAACATGCATTTTAGATGATATTCTCTAAATCAAGGAAATCACAGTAGGTTTGTGTTTTGTTGGAGTATAATGAAAGAAATTATAAAATTTTGTAGGAATAGTCTGATATTCATCTAATACGGGAGACAAGACAAGGACGATATTGCTATTCACTATTCAACATTTCTATGAATAGTGTACTACATGCATATTCATATACAGATAAATCAAAGCATTTTGTATATTGTACTGTATGCATAATGTGCATATAGATGAATAAGTAAACAAATAGATATATGCATACATATATATATATGTATACATGAAGAGAAATATTATAGATAGAATACTTTATACATATACATGTATATTGAATGTGTATGGGAGTGTGTTTTGTGTAATTGTCTTCTACTTATTTTTTCCGCGATTGTTGAGTGATTAATTTCTTTTAATGCGTCGAAGACAGTGTAATTGGGAAAGGAAATTATCTCTATTAATTTGATTGCTTTACACGGGAGTGTTCTAAACTAGAGGAAAAACACATAATTGATTAACACATGCTTGATGTATTGAAAATGTAATGAAGCTGCTCATGCCATCATGGGCTGTACCTGTGTATTTTACACGTCAGCACTTTCATTTAGGCCTACCTAATGGGACTACTGAGCGGTACGATTAAAGAAGTGAGACTGCATATCCACTTAGCTGTGAAAATATTATTTCTACTGTACCGTCATGCGCGTATTAAATCGAGAAGCAAGACTGTCGTAACTCTAATGTTGCCTTTTGCTCTCCTCCTGTCAGCGACTAGTCTCTGTGTAATAATTCATCCATCTTCAAATTGGGCCATGCTTAACACGTTGTCGGTATGACAATCGCAGATGACACGCACTTCAACAAGCCACAAAGCTCGGGGGGGGGGGGGGGGAGGGGGCAGGGGAGAAGAGGGACCGCGTAAATATCATCCCTGCAAATGTCGGATACAGACTTGGTTTGATGACGCTGGGCAGCCTTCGTAGCCGTATAAAGCCTCACCGATGCATGCAGTCATGAATCTGCCACGGACACCTTTTCAGCATGCACGATGCCGATGATATCGAAGTAATAGACCATCTTCAGCAACGCACCATGGTCAAGGTCTCGCCTGATATGAAAGATGACACTTCGAATTGAGCGAGAAGAGCTCATCACGGCAATCTTGCCTCTTTCGTAACACCCCTTCTTATCCACGAGGATATGAAGGTTATCTTTATTTATTCTTTTCTTTTGATTGCGTGATATGTATTACAATACAAGGTTGATGTATCATATTATATATATATATATATATATATATATATATATATACATATATATATATATATATATATATATATATATATATATATATATATATATATATATATATATATATGGGCAATTCCACGGTAAATGGGTAGTTTTATGCACTCAAGACATGGAGCAATTTCATTTGAAAATATTTGTTTGAATCATCTCTTTTTCTTTATTTCTTGAATAAATGTGGTAAGGTGAAATAAAATATTCAACCTCGTTGAGTCCTGTTGTTATTTTTTTGTGATGTGCTGGTTTGTTTGTTTTTATTTAATATTATTGATAATGTGCAAATTTGAAATAAAAATTGACATAAATTGCAACCTGTATAAAATCAATTTTCTTAGAAGACACGCATCCTGGGTGGATTATAATTCAAAATTTATCACCAACGCACCGAGAAATCATTTTCTTGTTCGCCCTGAATGATTACAAGAGTTTTGAGAGAGTGGAAAGCAAGCTGGACCGAAAAGGTCGGCGTTCTGTCCTACTTCAGTTACGTACGTTCGGCCTCAATTTCGTTTGGTTTCCAGGCGTCAGAGTGCAGTTATTTTGTGTCAAATACACTTTGCTGACGACAGTTTCAAGTTAGGTTTCACTAATTCAACAGAAAATTAAATCAAATATTTAATATCCGTCTTCAAAGTTACCAAATTCAATTTTCTGTCCACGCCGCGAACGTACGTAACTGCTAGTTGAGACACTCCAGTGTCGTTCGATTTAACACAGAAACACCGACACTACCCTGAAGTTAGACATCTGCCTTCGGTTTCGCGCCACAAGCATAGCTGTCTTTTCAGAATATTTAGTTATCTAGCTTCAGCTTCCTTTTCTAATTCTGTCCAGTATGTTACGTGCGTTCAGTGGGTACGCTCCGCTAGGTGGGACGCACGAACGGTGGACAGAATCGCCAATCGGTCTTCGTTACGTGCGTTCTGAACGCGCGTAACTCAGACAGATTGTTCCCATGTCTTGTTTACCTCGTTGTTTCGCGCCGTTCTGTCCGAGGTTGCGTATCGTTCGCATGATATTTCCCGTGTTATGTCTGCATTGCGTATGTTGCGTATGTGCAACCCATCGACTGCTCAGATCTGAATATGACGGAGGTGATTACGACTCTCGCTGACAAAAGGTAAATTTTGCATTCTAGAGTAGAATCTTCCGTAGTTTTAGGATGAATGGCCCTGCTGGCATTATTAGAAATTCTTTTGAGATTCTCTGTATGCTAGCTTTCACTACTCGTTTTCGAGTTTACGCGGACGATAACTGAGCCTAGTCCCACATGTGTTATTTTTTGTCAGTAAATTCTTCGTTGCTTCCAGCTTCAATCAATCTTTCTTTTCATCTTTTCGTAATATTTTTTCCTCAAAATAAAACCAAACTGACAGTGACAGAATAGCAATGAACGAAAGCTAAGCCAAGAGTGGTACTTTAGATGGCTGAATACAAGTTTAACTCCACTGTCCATCGTGAGCTGACGCACTGTACGAGTGTACTGTAACGACACGTTTTACTTTTAATATAGAATTTAGAAAGCCAGGCTAGCGCTACGCTAGTGACACGAGTCCCAAGTGTAACCACACGATAACGTTAGTGTATGTAGACACCCATGATCAAACAAGTTACAAAAGAAAATTTACTAGGTTTGCATCGGGATTTGACTTGATTTATTTCTGCCTAAGCAACCAAAGTGCAAACTCGACTTCCAACTTTGTTGATGTTGTCCTTCACTTCAGCCACATGAGCTCAGTCTACTCATTGCAGTTCTCTCATGATTTCCATGATGTGATTTATTTATTTAGATTCTATTTCTATGTTTTGATGTAGACTAGACAACTAGCAACTTATGTGAGAAGCTGTGCTGGCCTGTTCTGCACCTTTAGTGCAATAGTGAGTGACCAGAGCGTCCCTTCGATCATCATGCCGGTGCCCAGCCTGTCTGCTTTCCAGTGTTACGGTGAGGTGTGTATACATATTTTTATGATTTTGCGGGAGGGCTCATTGGAGCTAAGCGACCCTGACTCAATGTACAATCTGTTCATAATACCCTGTCTTGTGTGGCCTGGACAGTTGTCTGTGCAGAGCCTCATTCCAGCTGTTGCACCATCCACCATGTTTGCTCTTTGCTGGCCTGTGTTGTGTCCTAAAAACGATCCCTGTGATGAAATTAGCCCCAAATCTTTCTGCTCTAATAAATATATGACATGACCGAAGTTCCGCAACTTCACTTCGCAGAAATTCTGCGATGTTATGTTTATGTACAGAGCTATTTTGTATTTATTTAATGAAGATTGTAAATTTGTATTGCATACATGATTTAATGACCACTAAGCAAATTGTGTAGGAGAAATGAAATCTCTTTCTACAGTGGAAAACAGACATTACAAGTAACAGTAATACCTTTCAAAGAAGCCATGGCCTCCATATTTTTAATGCCATGCTATTATGTATTGTAAATATTTTATTTGTAGATGTCATAGAACTGGTACATAACTAGTCTTCATTTTGTTGTCTTCCATGATATTTTGGTCCATTGTCATGTCGCCACATCTGTGCTTATTTGGGGTTTTCTTCTGATACGATTATCATTTTATTTATAGAAGCTGCATGGCCCTGTTCTACAGCTTGTGGTGGAGATTTTCTGAGTGCCCAGAGCATCCCTTCATCATGCCTAGCCTGTCTGCTTTGCAGTGATAAGGTGTGAATGCATATTTTCGTTTTATTATGTAATCTTTTTTTTTCTTTTGGCAAAAAAGGCTGCTACATTGGCACTCTTAAATATGTTAAGGTTGCATATATTTTTTTTTTTTTCAGACCATGACAAAAAAAAGGTTCCTTTTATTTACAGGACTATTTCTTATCCATTTTTAAAGCACATAAATTTATAGTGCATACATGAATAAATGATTGCAGAGCAATTTGTGTAGGATGTTTGTTGGAGATATTGAATTACTTTCTACAGTGTAAAACAAACATTAATTGTTACCCTTCAAAGATAGAAGCCATGGCCTCCATTTTTATTATTATTTTTTTTTTTTTACACTATGGCATATTCTTTTTTATTATGAAGATTTTATCATATATCTTTTTGAATTTTTTTGATATTTTCATGATGTTGCAATCAATTTTCTGTATCGCCAGTGTGCAAAAAAAAAAAACTTCTGTGCATGCTGAAGAGCTCTGTCACAGATACACTGTGGGATTCTTTTGTGCCCTTGTTCACTTCTGATTGTCTCACGCTAAGTAGAGGTCGCAGTTCCCATATGATTCAAGGGAGTTAATCGTCTGCTTTTCCATTGCCATCCCTTTTTTTCTTGGTTAAAATTCAGCTGAAAAGAGTTGAAAGTTTCTAAGTTTCACTGATTTGCGGTCACTAGAGTCATGGTTCACTACTGCAAGGCTTCAATGTGCTGGTCACATGATGGAAAGCGAAGAAATATTCAACAAAAAATATCTCTGGATAAAGATAAAGCATGATCTGAGTGCATGTGCAGCCAAAACCAGGTCAAGTTTGTCCCGTAAGCTATCTCATAATGCATCTAAAACACTGCTCTCCGCACGGCACCTAGGTATTGGCGATACCAAGAATTACACCTATCCTTTTTTTGAAACTTTGGCCAGGAAAGGTTGCTAGGTGGGTTGATAGATTGGAGGTCAATTTTTATTTTTCTATGACAAACATACATTGCTAATATGTACAGAAGTCTATAAATATTGCATACATGACCAAATAATCAAACAGAAAAGAAATTCAAGAGGGCAAACATTGTGCAGAGGTGTTGATGCTCAATTGCTGTCTGCAGCAAAAAATAAATATTACACATTACCTTTCGAAGATAGTGCTAACCCGCAGCCTCCTCCAAATTTCTATAATCCTATATTCAAAACTTACTGGAAATATTTTATTATTAGATGTCTTTGAATGAAGATTGTAAGATAAAACACAGCTCTTAAAAATGGGATGGCTACACATACTTTTGTTGTCTACAGTAACAGTTTTTTTTTCCTAAAATTCCATTTTTTTTTTAAAGAGTCTACTGTATTTGTAGTTCGTGTATTATATTGCTTGGTTTACGGAATATCTATGCAGCAAAATGTTCAACTATATTTCAATTGCAGGTGACATGTACATGCCTTTTGAACAATCTTTTATCTGCACTCAGTATATAGGAATATTCCAAACTTTCAAAAATTTTGATAAAATGAACTCAATATATGTATTTGTTGATTATGTATATATATATATATTTTTTTTTTTTCGACAGGTAAAAGACATCCTGGATGATGACTTAATGGGGAAAAAAGAGGCATGGAGTTTTCATGTGGTCGATCAAAGACGACATCTCCGGAGAATCTACAAACAACATCCTGTGCAGAATGCCTGATCCCATTCTCTTGGAGGAGCAAAACACCACAAGACAGCAGTTTTTTTTTTTTTTTCCTTCAAGTTGTTAACTTTTAACTTTTTGCAAGATACAATGTACTAAGAAACCACTTATGAAATTTTTATGAGCATACAATTCTACAAGGAATTCAAAGTTTAGCTTATGAAACATGGTCTTCAAATGGTTGAGGTATGAAGCCACAAAGTAAACCAATGTTATTGAAATAGAAGATCTGGGTTTCAACTTTTATTAGGATCACTTTGTTTAACTTTCTTTTTGGATATCTCAGCCTTTTCAAAACCGATTTTCACTTAAGTAAACTTTCAATGCCTTTAAGAGAACCTGTATGCTATTTCAAAAAGTTAAAAGCTGAGTCATCACCTAAACCAATACTTACCATCCCTTTTGTTTTAAAGCAAGATATAAACAGGGATACAACTGAATAAAAAAAGTTGTTACATTAGCTGCTTTGTTTCTTACTGTGGCTGATGAACATTAAGGCGATAAAAGAACGAACAATGTCAGTTTTTATTGTGTTCAGAGCCTGTATGTTGATCGAGTTTTGGAATATGATGACTGAAATTCCAGAATGGGCCCTATACACCATTTGAATACATTGTACGTATGTATCAAATGGGCAGGCACATAAAAGGGTGTTTTTTGTGTGTTTGTGTGTTTTTTGTTTTTTTTTTTGTATGTGTGTGTCTAATTTACAAATCAACTCATAGGTTGTAAAGTTAAGAGTTCTCTGACAGATGAACATTTCGGAAAGTGTTATTCTTTGAAAACAGTTGATGGCACATTAAATTCTTTATGTTTCTTACTGTGGCTGATTTACACTAAAGGTCCAGTTTACCTTTGGGAGCAGTGATTTAAAATATGTTCAAGATATCACATTCGATGCATATGTGTCAGTCTGTTGTATCACAATATCCTACCATTTAAAATGTTCGCAATAAAGCTGAAAGTATAAGGAGATATCAGTATTATTCTTGATAAACCATATGTTTCTAACTATGGCTGATGGACATTAAGATGATAGAAGAGTGAACAATGCAAGTTTTAATTCTTGTTTATGGAGCCTGTATGTTGATGTAGTTTCAGATGTGATAACTGAAATTCAAGTTTAGGCCCTATTCACCATATAAAAATGTACACTGTATTGAATTGGCAGGCAAAGAAAAGGGTGCTTTCAAATTCATGGCATTTTTCCGTCAAGATGTTTTCACTGCTGTCAGGCAGAAGCTCGGTGGTCTAGTGGAGATGACGCCTGTCCGGAGATCAGGGGGTCGTAGGTTCAAATCCTGCTCGAGTATGTACGTCCATGATTTATTAACATTTTTTTTTTCTGCTGTCAGGCAGAAGCTCGATGGTCTAGTGGAGATGACGCCTGTCCGGA